>NC_090919.1:1824358-1854694 GCF_040956055.1 Brachionichthys hirsutus
CTAAGAGCGTCATCGGTCGAGGTCGTCATTGTTAAGTCCGGTTTAGAGGGTTGCTAGTCCAGCACCTACGCAAGTAAAGATCTCTATTTATTCCTTGGGCATGGGAGACACGGTGTAAATCCTTTAAGCCCTGCAGGCGCAATCAGAAGGACCTACAAGCCAGTTCTGGGTCAGCTGTCCTTCAATTTAAATGCACCTACGTAGCTCCGCCCCCAAACAGACTGTTATCTGCATCTCTTTCAGGCTTTTGTTGTTTAGGGAAGTGAAACCTAATAGGCCGAGTGGGAAGGACCAGAGCGGCCAAAACCAGCAACACGAACAGCTCGGCTGATTCGAAGACATTTTAAAAAGACAAAAAAAATTACTGATTGATCATAAAAATCACCAAATAACGTCACAAAAAACACAGAAAGACGAGATAAAACACGTCCCTGCCATGTTCGGATGGATGCTGCGGGGAGGGCGTGGCTCCGCGCGTGCGCACAACAGCCCCGCGTCGTCCTTCCCAAAACGCGACACGTTACAATATTTAATCAAGTTTAAAGTAGTACCGTCTGAATGCTTCTGATCGTCCGGGCGATAAAAGAAATAAAAATAAAAACACGTCACCGTCCAGGACGGCACGTGTCCGCGGCAGCAGCTTCCGCGAGCCTCGCTGGCTGCTGATTGGTCCGAGCGCAGGGCCAATGAGAGAGCGCGGTGCCGCCTGTCAAGACGCTGGTCTCAGCTCCGCGCGCGGGCTGGTCTGTCAGCGGTGGGCGGAAACTGATTCTAGATCAGTTTCATGCCGGAGCTTGTCCGCTGTACGTTTATGAGACAAAGGCACGCGCCTCGCAGGTGCGCAGGAGGAGGAAAAGCTGGCCTGCCCCGCCCCACAGTGGTCACGTGACTCCCAGTAGCGGGTATTACGTAACAGAGTAAAGAAGAAAGATTACCAAAACGCTTCAGCGTTACTTTGATGTAGATATATAGAACTGACATTTTAACTGAATTAATTATTTCACCTGCTTTCACCAGTGTCTATTTGTATGTAGACACGATTACACAAAAAACAACCAGACAGGTTTTCATGAAACTTTAGGTTTGGTTAATAATTGGAATTTAGATTAAGATATATTGCTGAGAGTCCCTCTGGTTCAAGTAATACAATTAAATGCAGAAAGTTTTGTTGATTAGCATGTGTTGCAGGAAAAAAAAAAGAATCACTTTATAATCTAAGTTTTCCTTTACAACTATCGAAAGGCAAAATAATACTATTATGATTCCAAGAGTTGTGTTTTGGGATCATCGGACCGTTGCTGTTAAGTGAAAATGGAAGTTGAGGTGTTTTGCAGTGGCAGCATTAGCTTGATTGCCAGCCTCCTGTTAATAGAACTACATAAAACTACAGATTTTCATTAGATGTGGGGGAAGGGTCAAGAAGCCATTACATTTTGAAGCCGGTTTGGATAACGGAGCAGATTGATGGGGTCTATCTCTTTATTAATATCATTGGGTGTATTGTACAAAAGCAATCATTTATTTCCAGTGACCAGAATGATGAATTACAACAGTCTTCAGTCTTTGCACTGCTAATCTTTGGTGTAAAGGTTCCTTAATTTCCATAGTTGTACAGCACAACCTGCTCAATGTAATCCCACCCATAATGTTAAAGAACGTACAGTATGCAGGGACATTCTGCAGGCCCATTGCTATCCTGCAACATGCATCTATTTCCACGCCACACAAAATGTCCACTGCAAGAAAAACAGAGCTTGAAAGTTGCATGAATTCAAATACTAGCTAATGATGTGGACTTCTTGAATTATATTAGCCTGAAATGTTGTATTATTATTATGTTTGGACAGGAAGGGTTATAAAAGTAGCCTGTAATAAACCTTTTAAGCTAACATGATGCTATATATCCTGGTTATACAGTACAAAAAGGGCACAAAGAGGCGCGTCTGGGATTTTTAAACGGACAGTGAGACGTTAGCATGCTAGCTAACAAATAATGATTAAATACCAGGCGGCTTACCTTCGATATGCTTCGATGAATTGACAGATTTAACAGTCCAACGATGAGGAAGCAGAGACCAAACAGCGTCGACTGCCTTTTGCTTTTCCACGTCCTCGCACTGCACGCCTCCGCTGGCCCCGCCTCCTCCTCAAGTGTTGTCAACACGCAGGGACACACGTGCTTCGTGGACGGTCTGGCAAGTGATGTTGAATCAAGCCGCTCTGATTGGACAGCACGAGGTAGCGTCCGCCCCGCCTAGACACGCCCTGCTGCGTTCTCATTGGCCGAGGGGGCGGGGTTAAGCCGCACGGGGCACGATGGTCACGTTGCAGTGTGACTGGGCCTGAGCTCGTTTCTAAACATACTGGAATCCGAACGTTTGATGTGGCTTACTTGGTTTTTACCGTAATAAAGGTAGCAAAAGCGCAGGGACATTTTTTAGTTTCCCGAGTGGGAGAGATGTATTTTCATGAGACTCTTATTAAATTCTCAAGTACCGGTATGAGGAAGCAAACTTCCATCGGAAACAAGCTAGGTTGTCTTCCTGAATCCCACAGAGAGTGTGAGTGGGCTGTGTTTTTTTAATGTACGCTTTTCCATCACAAGAACTTCGTTGATAGGCAGAACTACAATCCAATATTTTAATCACCATCTTGTAAGCTAAATATAACACAAAAAAAAACAGTCTTGTAATGTTCCCTTTTTCATTTCATGTGCTTTGACAAACAAACAAAAAAGGCGATCATTATTGATTAGTCACGACAACACCAATGACTGATATTCATTAATAAATGACGCCGGATAGATTTAAGACGTTTACAATGGCGTGGCTGTATTTTCTCCACTCACGAAGCTGCGCAGGTTGTTTTTTTTTTCCCGCTGCGCCTTTATATCATATTTTACGGCTGCGGCAAGGCCCAGCAGCTCAGTTCAACGTGCTGAGCTGAGATGGTGACGTCACTCCCTCGGCTTTGCTGTTTAAGAAGGCACGAGGCAGGTGACGTGGTCGTGGGGCGGCTGTAAACAGTGCAGGTGTAGAACACATGCCAGCGTGGAGATAGGAGTTACTAATAAATATCAGTACTAGTAGGCAGTATTAATCAGGATAGATCGATTTGTTTCTGATTAATAATAAATGGCATGTTTTGTTTTAATAATTTAATTAATTAGCTGCCGATTTAACGACATCTAGTGTTCCTGAGGTCCTACAACGCTTCACAATACGGTGTCTCATTAATATTCAAATTCAAACAAAGTACGGTAATACAAATAAAATGCGAAATATAATATTTAAAATGGGGATATATGTGTATTCCTTAGACTAATGGGGAGGCCACCGCAGTCTCAGCCGTGCAATGGGAGGATGGAGGGAATCTGAGAAGGTAAGAAAAATCCATAATACTTTAATTAAACTCTGCATCTTGCAATGAAAAACATAGATATGTGTAGTAACACTTAATTTCCAGCAGATGCCGCTGTGGCAAAGGATCGAAACCACAATGGGGGGGGGGGGGGGGGACTGAAAAGATGAAAAAAGGACAAAATGGGATGTCAGTGTGTTTGCTCATTCAAAAAAACAAAACAATCAACAACAGCACAGCTCAAAGAAATGTAATGTAATACAGAAAAATGACAGCATATTCGCTTATTTGTGTTTAATCCTCTTGAAAATCCAACAAACAAACAAACAAATTTCACCTCCTGAACGGATGCAACGAAGTCGGAAGTAGCAATAGGGGAATCCTCTTGCTCTCCTTCCTGTGCGTCGAAACTCTCTGTTCAGGGGGCGGTACACCTCCGTCAGGGCGTATCCACTGTTCGGGAATTAGGAAATACGCTGGCGCTGTTATCCCTTCCTTTGGGTGCGTTTGATTACTATTGATGCCAAAGTCCGAAACGGCCGCCCGTCGCTAACGTCACCGACGGCTCGCAGCGGCTCCGGTCATCAATGGCGGATTCCACTGCGGTCACGTGTAAGTTTTTTTTTAATCACCTTTTTATTTCTGCGTAAACAGGAGAGCAGTTTATTCCGCGAGATTTTCCTCATCTCTCCCCAGAAAAGTTTTTTTATTTTTTATTTTTTTGTAGATTCGAGTCGAAGTTTTTGGTGACGTCACACCATCGGGAGGAACCTGCGCAGAATTCTGACGTTAGCTAAAGATGGGCATTCATAAAGTTCATTTAGCTTTTTAGAATGGCTGAAGTGACAGCGCAAATATTTTACTGCAAATAATAAAATAAAAATAAAAATAACAACCGGGTTATTAAGCTCGGTGACGTCATAAAACCCATCCCTGTCGGAAACACCGGGACATCTCGGATGTTCTCCATGATGTTCAAGGAATGCCAGGATATCGGGGATTTAGTTTTCAACCAGTCTTAAGGGAGGATGAAGGCAAGTCTCCCATTTCCCATCCTAAAATCTGCCATTTCTGTGTAACGTGCTGCGTTATAACCGTTAAAATGTAATAACTACATCCAGCCCAGCGTTTAGTCGAGCCCGTTTCTATTTTCCATAGAGAGTTCCCGGGAGGTCCAAAAGGCCGTCCAGGTTTCTATTAACATAGATACACCCCCCCCCACCGCATGAAAAATCTGATCCGAGTTTAACTAAACGGGAATTAATTGGCCGTCCGATCAGTGAACTCGATGCGGTTGCTAGGAGACTTAAATTCATCCCGTTCGCCTTTCCTTTGTTTTTCCAGGAAGGCCAGACATTTATTAAAAGTTTTTAAGCTTCTGATTTCTTCAGATCTTTGGACGAGCCTCGCTTGTGCCCCCTTCTCTTTGCCCCGTCAATGGCGTTTTGATGACGACTCACTGTTTCAACCCTCCCGCCCTGTTTTAACCCCCCCCCCCCTTTTCCCCTCCTATTGCCCCCCCCATCTAGCCAATCAGACGACCGGCGCCGGAGCGGCGGACAGCGGGGCAGCCGTGCACAAACCGGACTACATCGCTTTCGTCCTGGTGCCCGTCTTCTTCCTCCTGGGCCTGCTGGGGGTCGTGATCTGCCACGTGCTGAAGAGGAAGGGTTACCGCTGCACCACTCAGCCCCAGGGCGGCGAGGAAGAGGAAGGCGTGGAACGCCAGCAGGGCGGAGGTATGGAAACGTTCACCACAGAGGGGGGGGGGGGGGGGAGGTTCTGATAGCGCCGGCGGCTTCGAGCTGTTTATTGTAAGACGTCACGTCCATCGGCTTGATGACGTTTCTGTCCAGAGGAAGGTCTCCGTCTTCCTGTCATGTGACCTGAGGCTGAAGTCCAGCCCGGTGCACAAACACCAGGAAGACCTTCCCGACGCTCCGGTTCTGATTAACTAGGGAAGTGTGGACTGTTGGCGCCGAGCTTCTGCGGCGCCATCAATGCCTTTGGGGGATTTCCGTCTCTTTGTGTTGCTCTAAGCCCCTCCTCCCCGAGCCACACCCTTTCTTCCTCGTACGTGTAAACAAAAGAGAACGTCACGTGCCGCAGGTTCGGCATCAGGCGCACCAGAGGAACCCGATTTACCCCCCTCCCCCAAAAGGTAGTTATGTCGTAAGGAAGGAAGAGGAAAACTGAAGCAGGAAATAACCAGGAAGCTGAAGGGGGCGTGTCTTTCCTTTCTGCTCAGTCCCGAAGCCGAACAGACACAGTAAAACGGATCAGAACCAAAACCTGCTGCACGTTTCCGTCTCCGCTCCGATGCAGAGCGTCGGGCGTACGTTTAGCGGAACGGGCTAATCATTTAGCTCAGGAAGCTCGGTGGAGAACAAAACGGAGCAAATAGACGAGCGACTCGTCATCCCGGCGTTCGCCCGGAGGTCACGAGGTCAAACTGGACCGCCGTGCTGACGTTCGTCTCCGTGTGTTCCAGACCTGAACGACACCATCAGTGAGAACGAGGACACCGTCGGCCGGATCGTCCACTACATCATGAAGAACGAAGGTACCGCACGTCCACACGTCCTGAATAAATACATTCCTTCTTTCATACCCGACTTTCAAACTTACGCGACAAAGGGAAGTCCCGCCCCCCAGGCTAATCGCTACGGTAACTATGTGTCCGTCATTTAATTGTGTCCCGGACATCTTCCAATCAGGAGTCAGCGGAGCGTCCCCCAGACTAATTCCAAACACCGCTTTATCTCTCCCTCTCTCTCTCTCTCTCTCCCTCTGTAAGTGTGTAACGTTCTCTCTCTCTCTCTCTCTCCCCCCTCCCCTCTCTCAGCCAACTCAGACGCCCTGAAGGCCATGCTTCACGACAGCGTGGATTTGGACAGGTGAGCGTCTCTCCCAGCCCTCCTTGTGGCGCAGTAACTCCTCCCCACCACTAGATGGCACCATCAGCCTTTTGCCACAAACCTCACCCACCACTAGATGGCACCATCAGCCTTTTGCCACAAACCTCATGATGTCACTGAAACGAGGGGAGGGGGGGGCAGGAAATTAACGCGGACGCTCTTCTGATACGTTTCCAGATTGGCCGGGCGATGATTGAGGGCGGGCGGCTGGGGATTATTCCCAGAATGCAACTCTGCCCTAATTTCACTGTAAATTCCCTGATTGGATTTTTTTGGGCCAGGAAGCAGAGTGACAGCGGCCCCGACTTTTAAGAGTGTCGGGGTCAGGGATCCGGTCAGTTGGCGCTTCCAACTTTTCGCAGAATTCGGGAAAAGTTGTGGAAGCAGGAAATCGATTCAGGAAAGTCGTTTGGGAGAGAATTCCGATCGACTCCCCTCTGATTCCACGCGAGCTCTCTCCATCCACCTGTCACCTGAGAGGAGCGAGAGATGAAGGAAGGAGAGAGACGTTCTCCGGGTGTCCTGGAAGAGGCGACACAAATCCGCCATCGGACACGTTTTCCTCTCCAAATGTCTTCCCCGTCTTTTCTTCACCTTTTTCTTTTGTCCATTTTGTTGGAATCTCTCTCATACCCCTCCCTCGCTCTCCTGCAGCCCGGTTGGGCTGCCCGCCAGCGGATCACTTAGGGATGGTCGGACTGGGGGGGGAGGGGGGGGGGTACCGGCGGACATAATTTATGGGACACTTAAAGGGGAGGAGAGATGTAAAAGAAAAAAAAGAGGGAGACTACAAAGATGAGAGCGACTGTAGTTCAGCCAGGGCTCGCTGTCTGTTTCCTGTTTGCCCCCCCCCCCCCCCCCCCACACACACACACGCACAAAATTTTAAAAAGATGGATGTCTCGTCAGATTAAACCTCGTCTTTCTTATTTTTCCCTTTTCCAGCCCGCCTCTCACTCCCGCCTCCCCCGGCAGCCCGTCTCCCCCGATGACTCCCATATCTCCGGGCGCCCCCCCGGGAGCCCCCAAGCACACCTGCAACCACCTGCACACCATTGGCGGCTCGGGCGGCGACAAGAACATCTGCACCCGCTGCAGCCAGAAGAAGTGGCCTCTGATGACGAGGCCGTCGCCGCAGAAGGCGGAGCATCGGCGCAGCAACGAGGTCACCGTCCTGGCTGTGGGCAGGTGTGTGTGTGTGTGCGTGCGCGTGTGCGTGTGTGTGTTATTTTAATCGGTTGACTCCGTCCCTCATTGGAAGATGACGCTTCCTGTTCGTCAGGTTCCGGGTGACCAAGCCGTCCCGGGAGAGGCGGACCCTGCTGATGACAGACTCCAATGGGAGCATGCCGACGTCCCCGACGGAGGCGGAGCCTAAGAGCAGGACGACATCAGAGTCCCAGCAGGTTGGTGTCCCCCCCCCCCCCCCTGATAAGCCCCACCGATCCTAAAGATTGTTAATGACCACTTCCTGTAACACGTCCTGGTTTCCTGTCTCTGCCAGGAGCAGGCGGACGATGGGGACAAGGAGAAACGGTAGAATTCGAGGTAAAGGCGACTTTTTCTTCGCTCGCTCGAGAGTTTTCTATTTCTGTCTTCATTTAGTCCCTCGTTCCGCAGACTTCCAAAGACGAGGCCGAGACGTGGATGCTTTTCAAACCACCAAAACGAAGCCATCAGCGGCGGGAGTAGGACGCCGCGGCGATCCGGCGAGCTCCTGCTGACACGGATGGTGACGGCGACTCGTAGTCTGACGTATATTTACAATAAGGGGGGAAAGCCTGACCTGTGTTTCTGATCCCTGGTGAGTTTTTGCATGTCAGTCCCAGACAGGAAGCCACAACCAGGAAGTAAACCGGAGCGATCAGCAGTAATCACATCCTGTAACGGCATCGGGAAAAGCTTCACCCCGGATCAAAGGGTTAATAACACGGAAATAGAACAAGACTCCGAGATACTTTGATTTGAACAGGAAACCTTAAACGCGGATCCTCAGACGAGACGGTCTTCCTCTTCACTCCCGGGATTTCCTTCCCGTCATTCCCAACGCGTCCAACAGCTCAGTCAGTCCCGTGCTTCCGCCATTCCGAAATCGCCGAGCGCGGGAGTTCTGAGCTCTGTTCGTCCTCCGCGTTCGTGTCGCTTCATAAATCTCGTTTTTTTTATTAAAACTTTTTATTAAAACTTTTTCTGTTCCTGTTTTTCAAAAAGTGTTTTTTTTTTCTTGTCGTGTAATGAAATAATAATAAAGAGGATGAACGCATATCGAACCAGATTATTTTTTCTGAATTCTGAACACGATGCCCGACCCGTTCCTGATCGGATTAAACCGGGCCTCTGAGCGTGTTTGCAGGGTGGAGGGAATATTTGCATGCACCGCCCCCGCGACAAATCCGCTTCCAGAAAACAAGGCAAAAGGCCTTGGCGTGTTTAACCTGTGAGAGAGATGGGGGGGGGGGGGGTTGACGGTGCAAATATTGACTCCGGTTTGTTAACTCGAGCTCTTGTTGTGACAAAAAAGCGAAGGGAGTCGCCCGTCCGGTTGGAGCAGCTAAATTGGTTACGCACGTAAAATGTTACAGGTAATAATAAAGCTCTGTTCCGTCCCTTTTTGTGTGACTTCGTAGGCAGTAAATTCACCCCCAGGTCGCCAGGCAACAGCAGTTCCCATGCCGATGGCGAGATAAGTGCCCTACGTCTTATCTGACTCTCGGCCCAGAGGACGGAGCTTTCTCCGGCTCCGGGGAGGGAAAATTGAGAGAAGCATCCGCGACCGGAGAAGGGAAGTCTGGTCAATGTTTAACGCCTCTGAGCCGCATCGGAGCGTAACCGCGGTGACCTTCAGAAATGGCTGATGTTAAATACTCGCCTTCCTATAGCGCAAACTGAGGGATTCCACAAGATGGTGGGAAGCGTCTTCACCAAAGTGAATATTTAACTTCTGGAGGTAGAACTTAGCAGACGTCAGCGGGAAAAAACACGCACCCTAGCTCAATAAATAAGAACGGCAGCCTTTTCCTGTAGTTCGTGTTAGCATGCATCGCTAACCCGCTCAGGCTTTAGAACGCATTCAGTTGTCGGTTAATGTTCCACCCGAGTGAAACATTTAATGTCGACACAGATTAATGTGTCCAGGACACAAAACAAAAAGTCCAGAAGTGAAACACTTTGGATGTTTGAGATCTGCATTTTTTTTTCTCCACACGTCCAGAAGAAGGCAAACAACTCGGGATCGAGATTAAAACCGGTTCAAACGCAGTCCGGAACGTTCCTCTGGGACGGGGAATTAAGGGTGACATCATTAAGGCCAACAAAGCCTTGAGAAAAACAAACATGCGATGCTGAGCGGTCGCTCCTCACGGGCCGACTAGAAGCGCCACCACGGACGCCGACACGCAGGTCAAGCCTTCTTCATTGAAACCCCTTCAGAAGGTCAACGAATGTTCAAGGTCATAAATCACTTTGGCTAGATAGATAGATATATAGATATATATATATAGCGAGAAGACAAATGTCCAAAAAGGTCTCACCGGGGTTTCTGTTCCACTTCAATCAGCCGATCCGCTGATGTCGTTCAGCCATTGTTGATGTTTCCGAGGTGCCTCTGTGTGTGCAGTCAAAGCGGAAGAGCCCAGAGGTGTTCATTAGCCGAGGACCCGGGGGCCCCGGACTCCGCCCGCCGGGGCTCTAACTGCAGTAGTAGTCAGATGGAACAGCAAAAATATCCCACGATGGTTCGACGAGGGGGGAGGCGTTCGTAAACAAGTACTTTATGGACTTTATAACTGCATATAAAACATTAGATTAGCATTGCATGGTGACCAAACAGCGATGATGACAAAGCTAATCCTAGCATGTATTCCTCCATGGCTAACCTTAGCCAACTAGCTCAAATTTATATATATGCTTAAAATGAGTCAAATAAATTAAGAAATTGCACAAAAAATACCTCAAAGTTTACTTTTTATACATACATTTCTTTATTTTTTGAAAACAAATATAGGCTACAAATAGAAATGATTTGGCAGGAAAACAATAAACCAAAAGGGCAGTCCCAGCTTCTTTAGCATAAACACAATGTTCAAAACAATTCCACATCTGTAATTTCCTCTGCAACATCGAGCCTCAATTAGTTCGTTATTAGGCACATGAGCGAGCTAAACTAATGTCACGGGCCAGACGAGCGTATAAAACACAAAACGGAGCGAGCAGGGTCGATTGGCCTCTTCGTCGTTCTTTTACCGATGACACAAACTCGTACGTTTCGCCGAAGAACGGCACGAACGGCAACAATGAATGAAATGCTTTTTTTTCTTCTTCTGACAGAATCTGAGCAAAAACCTACTTAAAATTGTATTTCTTATGCTTTGGTATCGTTGCTAGCGTGCACGCTTAGCTTTCAGAGGTGCCGCTGCAGAACCGTCTCACAGTCGTGTTCGTGCATAAAATGATTAACAGACGTAAAAAGTAGTATCATCTGCGTATGTGTGTGATCTAAGAACAGTGTGTAAACTATTTTTTTCTTTCTTCTAAATTTCCAAGTAGATAAAATAGTCATTCTGGTGAAATCAATGATGACACAATAAGCTATAAATAAGGCACACGTTTTTTCATCTGGTCGGCAGCGTCCGGCGTCTTCTCAGCACAACTCAAAAAACAAGGCGGGGAAAATATAAATAGCGAGAAGACGAGAAAACGTTCGCGATGAATCTGAATAGGAAAATATAGACTTTGACCTTTCCTCTCTCGCCCTCTATCCCCGAAGGAACAAACCGTGACGAGCGTTACGTGTTCGCAGAGAAATATAATGCTAATTAGCATAGCTTCGCTCCAAAGTTAGCGAAGGGGAGGGATTATTTTAACCGACACCAGGAGGGGTGAACAATTGACTGGTCTTGACCGGTGAAACGCGTTAGAACAACGTCTGATTGTCGTGAAGGTCCCGACGCCATGAAGCAGCGAGTAAGCAACGCCCGGGAAGAAAACCTCTCCGTCTACGCGAGACCTTTCGGGTCTTCATGCTAAAGCGGGCAGCGTTGGAAAAGAACTCCGCCTTCTTCACAAGGCAGACATGAACTCCTCCTCCCAGCGTGACCTGAATGAAACACTAAATCTAAAAAAATTAATCAGTTCTTTCTGTAAACAGTTTTTGCCGCCGTTCCTTGTTCTTTGAATTTCAGGACAGGGCTAGAGTTTTGCCAAAAGTTCAAAGGTCACTCAAAGTCCTCGCCGGCCGTGGCCGCCTCCAAAGCCGCGAGGGCCTCCGCCACCATGGAGTCTGTGACGCTCTGCCCCTCGTCCCCCTCGTCTTCGCTTCTCATGACGGAGATGCCGCTCTCGACGGTGGAGACGTCGGGCGTCTTAGGAAGTCTGAGCCCGTCTCTGGTGTCGATCGACGACAGGCTGGTGGTGCTGGTTTGGATGTCCACCGACAGGACGCTCCCCTCGTCCCCCGTGTCGCACAGGTACTCCGGCGTCCCGCCCACGCCCTCGTCTGTCTCGTCCGCCGACAGGCTTTCCCTGCCGCCGGCGAACTGAGTGACGACGTTGTCCCAACTGTTCCTCGTCACTTGGTTTACAGTTTCGCCGTAACTGGACTGGGTCTGGTACCCGTCCGCGTCGGGGTAGACGGGCACCTGGCTCGGCCCTTTGTCCAACACGAGCCATCTGGATCCCAGGGCTTCGGGTTGGATGATGTACACCTCCACGGGGGGTGCGCTGGCCTGCCGGTTCAGCTCCTTGGTGCGGGGGGGTCCGTGCACTATGTTGTTGTGGTGGTTGTTGTCCACCTCCAGTTTCAGCGTGCTGTCGCTGGACTTGCGGAAGCCCAGGTTGTGGAAGCCCTGGTTCTGGCTGTTGCGGTGGACGAGCGAGTTGCTCCTGGGGGGCCCGGCTGAGAGCTGGTGAGGGTGGTACTGCGAGCTGGCTGAAGACTCCGCCTTCCTCACATCCACTTCCTCAGAGGGCTCGTAGATGTAGCTGCGACAGATGAACAGACCCGTTACTGTCAATCAGAATCACTTAACCGGCGACTCGAAGGAGTCGCACTTTCACTTGATTTCCCGGATCGCCGTGGCGACAGACAGGGAAAACTATTTCTGTCCTCGCGGCTCGACTCCGGGAGTCAGATGCACCGCGAAAATCAATAGGAAACTCGGTCACAAGCTTGAACTCTGCCAACAGGGACGAGTCGGTCCACAACGGAGACTCCTTTCGATGCCACCGTTTCATCCGACACGCATGCGCTCGACGCTTCCATCGAGTGAGCTCCGGCCTGCTGGTAGCGTTGACCCAGTAACCTACTCCCCGCCAAAAGCTGGAACGTTGCTAAGTCCAGAAATGTGACAGGGCAGACAATCACATGCAGGGGGGGGGAAGAGGGAATTGCCACTCTGGAATGCGAATCACAGATTGCCCTTTGAAACAATCTGCAATCAGAACCTTGTTTCCCCGGTCCTGTTGGGTCTCGTCGTTCCCCTGAAACAGGACGGTGAAACCGCCTGGCAGACTTTTAATGAACACAGTCCTGCCACAGAAATACAGTAACCGGGGGCGATGGCTATTGGCGTATCGACTCAGTTCGTACAAGGAGCCCACGCGAGGCCGAGCGCAGACGGATTATAAATGGACCTCTCACTAACTGCATGAAACGAGACAAGAAATCATTACACGGGCAAGGAGACGTCTGACTCATGGCAGAACTCGGGCTCTCTGAGCGCTGTCGTTTCAGCTAAATGCTAACGTGTACGTGGTTTTAACGGCGACGACGGTAAAACGGAAGGCCCTTTTATGGACTAAAACATTAACGCTCGATCAAAGCAGTGCCGGAGACGTTTCTTTAATGACTGTGGCGTTTTTGTTTAAGGACTTTTGGTTTCACCTATAAAATCAAAAAGGTAAAATAAGTAAGATGTAAAGACACACTGGGGCGCCAGGGGGCTTATACTCGACCGTCCTTTCTCGGGTGACTCACCTTTTTATCATCCGGCAGCATTGGCTCCCCATTTGGCCGGCGGTGACGTGAAGCTGCGGAGGGACACGAAGACAGCGACGATTAAACCTCAACTCCCAAGCAGCCTTCGACTGAGCACGAAGAAAACCCCAACCTGTTAAACCCGAAACCCCGGAGGGTTGCGGCTCGCCGCCTCGGACGGAGGCCGCTATCGATCGGTCGGTCCAGCACCGGTTTTTAAATGAGGGCTTTACTTCGGGGGGGGGGGGATTTCATCAGTCAAGTCTCGGCTTTGACCTTGGTCTCGACGGTGTTTGGACACCGGGATGAAAACCGTCTGAGCGAAGCGCCGATAAAGATGTTATTGCCATCCATCACCGTCGTGCGACTGAGCGTGTACCGCGAGGCGTGTGTGCGTGTCCACGAGCGGGATGAGACTTGACCTTTTCCACTCCCACTGGGGCATTTCTCCAGGTAAATAATTAATCACAGAGTCTTGAACGGGGGTTTTTCTGCATGTAAAGGAGGGCGAGCCACAAAGGGAGAGGACACGGCGTCCGTCTGTGGACGAACAGGACAAGACGCTTCTATTCACCCAAGCTCCGACCCGACGGCCTTTCCTTTACCTCTGGTTGAACTCTTTGAGGACCCCCCCCCCCCCCCCCCCCAACGGTGGGAAAGCTTCATCCATTACAAAGACCTTTTCCAGAAAGCAACGGGCAGATTGCGTTCGCCCCTGACGCTGCTGCTACTACGCTACATCTTAAAGATCAAATACGACTGAAAACCGCTTTCTCAATTGTTCTAAATCAAAAATAACTTTTGAACTCTTTGGGAATAAGCTTGTACATCATCATCAGCCTTTAGAGCCTCGTGAGTTTCTTCTTATTAAACATCTCGACTGGACTTCGCCGTCAGACAGAAGAAAGTCCGCCTGACTCGGAACCTTCGGTTTTGCATCTGGGTGGACTTGAAACGGAGATTTGCAAGGCAAAAACTCTCAGAATGTGACTGTGGTGGAGCCATTAGAGTTCAACCTGCCTCAGGTCACTAGAAACGCCCGAAAGTCCGAGACGAATCCGAACGCCGGACGCCAGCAGGACTTCTTACAACCACAAAGGGCTCATCACTGATCCCAACGCCATCGCTCAAAGGAAAGAAGACAAACACGACCGACGAGGACTTCTGGCTCCAGTCGGTCTATTTTAACCGTTCGTCTCTGTCACGTTGTGGTTGCAGAGTAAACATTAGGAACAGAGGCGAATGGAAAACCCAGGATTAGGTTACATACCCACGAACACCAGGGCCGCCATCTTTAAAAAAAAAAAACCCAACCCAACTCAAACCCATTAATGAAACGAGTGCGATTTCATCAGAACATCAGGAAAAGGTAAAGACAAAGAAGCATCCAGGAGAAACTGGGAGTCTTTCAAACCGGCTGGGAATAACGATTTAGTTTCTACAGCAACCGACTCAGATTCACATCTCACGGACCAATCATGTGCTTCCCTGGGAGAATTCCTGAAGTCATAACGAGACCAGGATTCAATTTTCCCCCGTTGTTGGCTGGCATTAGCGCTTTATTTGCTCCCCGCGCCGTTCGATATATTACACAGCGCTCCTGCTTTGCATGATGGGGAAGACGGAAGGATGACTGCTGAAGGGGGGGGGTGATATTTCACTGCTGGCAGCTTGGCTGAGCTCCCTTTTTTTTTTTTTTTTTCAACTTTCCGAGTTTTCCTCAGAGGAAATTGAAGCATTTCATCCTGGAGAAATAGGTGCAATAAAACTGTGATTGCTGCAGACTGTCCTCTAAACGCGGACCGGATTGAAATCCAGGGGATCCCCCTCGGAGGCGGCAGTCAGAGCCGGTTTTGAAAGATCGCTGCAGGCGGAGAAATTTAATCTGGGAAGGCGGGGTGAAAAATAATTATTCTTCTGACCTTTTGCGTACAAATGTGGGTTTGAGTAGCTGGTCTAAACACGGCGCACGCCAGCGCAACCCGAAGTAAATACAGGCGGCGAGCCTGAAGAACATTCGCTCACAGAAATTCCCCTTTTCCTGAGGTATCGACGAACAGCTGGGAGCTGAAGCAGCGCCCGGGGTCGCCCGCGAAAAGGTCGGCTTGTGTGAGCCGAGCGTTCCGTCCTAAAGTCGTTCTCGTAAAGCATCTCGACGCGTCGGTTGGCGTTCCCCGTGTGTGCGTAGGGATCGTATCCCGGGGACATGGGCGGGGCTTGATGACGGAGGAGTGAACTAACTGGTCTAACGTCTATCCAACTGTTAATTTAATGTTTGCTGTTACTTTATCCTCCCGGTGTCCGGGAATGTGTTTGACCCAGTTTTTCATTAAATTGCTGCTTTAGAGATGCATAAATTCAAATTCGCCTCCACAAAAGCCGCAAAGCATGATGGGAGAAAATAAACGAGAGTCTTCCTCACCAACAAATCAGTTAAAGGCCCCTGAAGGATGCCGTTCAACGAAGCTTTGTCGCCCTGCTCCTTTAGACGACCTTAGCTTTGTCTTTTCTCGAAAACGAAGTCGAGCAGAAAAAAAGCAGTTATTTATTGAAAGGGTTTTCCTTCTCAGCCGCCAGCCGCTGGTGTGACCCCCCCCCCCCCCCTGAATTCCTCTCCTGAAAAATAGCCACTGCATTCGATAAGGTGGTGAATTTAGGCCTCTTATCAGCACAGAGGCTTTTAAAATGCAGCTGAAATGTCAATACGTGGTTTTAAAGTCTGTGCTGCGACACGAAAAACAAAATGACTCCCATGTCAATGGCTGCTTTGTCCATTTTTTTTTAATAAGCTGCGTATAGAGTAGATGGATTACTCCTCTGATAAAAGGAGGCGGCGCCATTCATCCGAGTGACATTATTGTGCGCAGCGTTCAGTAACGGCTCCGTCGAAGAGCACCGGAATACCGTTAAACGAAAATCAATCGGCTGGCCTACAGCTGTGTGTTATATGACGCAGTGAGCTGCTGAGTCCACATCCTTTTCAGACGGGCTGATGCAAACATGTCCTCCATACGTCCTCCTAGCCCCCCCCCCCCCTCTTCAAACAGACCTGCCGCCGTTTCGCTCCCGCAGATCTCCAGCAGCCAGGAGCGCCAAACGAACTTTAATAACCAGCACAATCTATTAGGAGCCTGAGAGAGAGTCCAAAGGATTATACAATCTGTTTTCTGTTTTCCAGACCATAATGTCAACAACAGCGCCCTTCTCGTGTTTACATCCTGTTTCTGGCCGAGTCACCCAGCAGCAGCAGCAGGCGGCCCTTGTGCAAAGCAGACGAGGCCGCGGGCAAATATTATTTGCATGTACTTTTAATGGCTTGCTTCGTGCAGCGAGCTGCCACACTAAAGAAGTAGAAGAAATAGGATTAAAAGACAACAACTAATCAATCTATTCTCCGTGGGGGGGGGGGGGGCAGTCAGAAAAACCGCCGATCGATGCGTGACTGTTGCGTGTACGTGTCACGGCGCTTGATTAATGACAGACAGGACTGGTTTGGGCTCAGACAAAGGGTTCAGTGAGACAACATGTTAGATGTGCAAACAAAGCCCAAGGCCACGTCCATGAGAACACAACACCCCCACCCCAACCAAGAACTGCCCCGCTCACGCCGTCACCCCACCAGCCCAGGTCACAGCACCTTCAGGAACAGAATGGAGAAGCTTCCGCTCGGCTACTTTACTTTGTCTGATATTCACATTTAGGTTTGGGATTTATTTATTTTATTCCATATTTGTTTTACACTTTACAAACCAAGTAATTGTGAAATAATAGATGATGATGATGATATTACATACCAAAATAAAAAAAAATAAAAAAATAGCAATGCTTTTGATTAAAATCGGTTATAAAGAAAGCAATACCCTGTCGGGTATTTTAATGGTTTAATCCTCTGGGTCTTGTTATTTGACATTTATTCGACAGTTTCACTCTGTTTAGACAAAAAAAAAAAAAAAAAAAACATTAACTCTGTATCCGGTAAAATGAACACATAAAGTACTGAAAGAAACAAATGAATGAATAAAATGCAATAAAGCTGCTCTTTTATGTCATGTTTACAGTTTATAAACCACGGATTACGTATTTGCGTGTGAGTGGACTGTTCCATTATGAGCAACAGGTGAGAAATAGACTTCAGCTCCATTAGGATACTCAAAAGCAACCGTTTTCTCGCATATTTTAATTTTAATTAACCGCTCCACCTCTTTAAAGCGTATAAATGAATAAATATAAATAAATTATTACGTCCAGTAAACGATCAAAAAGCTGCTTATCGAAGCCCCCCCCCCCCCCCCCCCCCCGCCCCCCCGCCATATGGTTGACTTTTAAAACGTCATTCACCTGTAGATGCTAACCTTCGAGCCCGAGCTAGCAAAACTTTTAATAACGCACTAACGACCATTTTAAAGCAACTTTAATATAATTATTTAAAATATTTCCGTTAAAGCGAACCTACAATGGCAGTAAAAACAAGCAAGTGTCGTTTCCACCTACCTGTTGGAGCTGCGAGAAGGTGTGGCACGTCGCCCTAGGTGTCACAAATGATCGGATAACTTTCACTTGTCATTTAAGTTGTTTTCTCTTCCGTCCGTGGAAATTAAATATGGCGAGAAAGCAGAGGCCCGGTTTCAACATCCTTCTGTGGATGTAACTCCTTCCTTCGGCGTGAAAGGTCGTGGGGAGTCGCCTGGAAGAGTTCCCCCGACTCGGAGACTCCGCGGTCCCATGTCCGGCAGCCTGCCAGGTAGCTGAATCTGGGGAATCTGGTTGACGGAAGTCAAGACAAACGTGATGTCATCCAACTGCTTCCTGTTTGGACCTTTCAGAATAAAACCTCAACCGCTGCAGAGCTTAGCTAGAAAACATTAAAACAAGAGATAAAAATGAAACGTAATCTTTAGTAAACATGTGTTTTTATGATTCTCCCTTATAATAATGCTAATAATTACCATTGGTTTGCCATAATAATATTTGGATTAATTTTAAATGACTTCCGGTCCCGACCTGCTAACCTGTGTTTAGCTTCACCTGACCTTCCTCCTCACTGTTTCCGGGCTGGTTTTAGGACTGGGATGTGATTAGAGTGGAAATCTGCTACACACTCAAAACAAAGGAAGAGTTTGACCAAGTTATTACTGGAGTTATGTCACAAACAAACAAAATAAAGATGAAATAAGACTATATATATATATTTATATAAAATTAAACACTGGAGACTGTTTATTTTCTTCTTGGTAGCGCGGTAGCACCTTCTGAACCTTTTTAAAGATCACAGATGCTGCATCATGCTTTCAAACCTCTTACCTTAGCATAAATGTGTTTAATCTCTTTATACAGAGTATATATTTATCTAGATTTAAATAGTCATATATGTGTTCATCTGCTTTGCTATTTTAAGAACTCCCAGCCCAGAGCAGCGGCGGCTCGGAATCATCGTGAAACGCTGTCGAACGGCCTCATTGTTCGGCTCCAGCAGCAGCGCGTCAGTCAGCAGAGGCATCAATGGGCTTCTGGTCTTGCTAGATTGGTGCCTTTAAAGCGGTCTCATTGTCTGCACTCAAAAGAGACGGAGCCATCAATACACTGGATCTATCTATGTGATTATCCATTATGATTTGTCCATCAGATTGTTCTCAAATGCAGCAATAGAGGCTTTCTAATCTCTTTGACCTATCAGAGACAAGCAGCTCCTTGAACATCTCCGGTTTCCTGCTGTACCTGAATCGAACCAGAGATCGGGAGAAGGAAGCCAGGAATTAGGTCGAGGCTTTTTGGTAGTCATCTTTCCTTACTGGGGTCTAATGCTGAGGCTTTCGGGAAAAAACATGGAGGAAGAAACACACACAAACGGGCTGCGTGACCCGCACAGACCCTCCAGCTCAACAAACAAGCGGTGCCGTTTCATTCCTGCGTGGCCCTGCAGGTGGAATGTGCTAGTGATAGTCAAGCCCTTGTTGTCACAAGGACTAGAAGCAGCCCCAACAGCCAACAGACATGAGCTCATCACCATTTACAATGAGAGGTGTGACCAAGCCCCGGCGCCCGCTGTGGACCCGATGTTGCCGTGGAGACAGGACACACACACACACTTTGGCTTCGAGTGACACCGGTGGGAAATTAAAACGGTAACCCAAAGCAACAGACTTTCATCGGTCGATCGCAGCGCCATCCTGGATGCGCTTGCTTTTGCCAGTTTTGTGTGTGTGTGTGTCCAGGTGCAAAGCGCACACGCAGCAGCTAATTATAACGACAACGTCAGCCGGTGTTGGCAAAACATTTGCCACGCTTGTCTGGGGTTTGGCATCAAGTGCATTTGAGCAATTACAGGCCCGTCAAATAATTGTTGTCGCTCTGTTGCGCGTTTCTGTCCGTCTGCCGTTTCTGATGCTGGAAAATGAAACAAAAACTGTTGTCGCCTGCTTTATCAGGATGATTTGTAAATTACAAAGCCAATCAGGATCGGGCTAATTGCAGGCAGGATAGATCTTTATCTATCACGTCTGTGATTGCCTCATAAAAAGCGGAATCTAATTACAGTTAAAAGCATCAGACAAAAAGTGGAGGCAAAAAAGTGAACCATTTTATTACAGTAAAATGTTTCATACAAACAATGCATACACACTAGTTTAATATTGCTTCAGACATAAGTTTCTTTTCCATTTCCAGTTAAACAACTCTGTAACAAAAATGTAAATACAACATTTATGAAAATATAAATCTCTAAACAGTCCTGACAATACAAAGAATTACCATAGAAACATTCATTATACCAGTAGGTCAACTATGAGTTGCAAACATTTAAGTTTTTTTAAAAGGTCATTCAAGTTACTTAACATACGATAATACCGTTTTTACTGGCTTCCATATGGACACATTCAAATAGACTCTTAAACTAGCATCGGCATATGTTTTTAAAGATAGCACGTCTTCTCTATCAGAAACATAATCACAAATAGAACACCGAAAACAATTTGGTACCAATATAGTTACAGTACAAGCCTCAAAAAACAAACACAAACTATAATCCGGATTTTTGGCAATTAAGTGATCATGTTTATTTTTAGTTAAGAAATTCTTGTGTCGTAGGGAAAAAAAAAAAAAGGTATTTTAAAGCTTGGTGCTGCCACCCGGTTTGAAATTATTCAAGGGCCAGTATCTCAACAGGCTGGAAAAATTACCATATGGAATAGCCCTTAAAAAAGTTTAATGTTTAAGTGTCTCATTTTCAATCATGCCAGACAGATGATTGGTTAAAATTGCATTTTGGGTCATTACAGACATGCATGTAAAAAAAAAAAAAAAAGAAAGCAATCACAGTACCTGCAAGGTACGACCTCACAAATAGCTCTCAATTCTTTAAGATTGTCAGCAAACCAGATGGTAACAGCTTCCAGTTCGACGTGAGGATAGACGAGCCCGAGGAGCAATGTTGAAAGAGCTCTGCGCGTTCGTCGTCTTAGTAAAGCTACCTTAAAACGCTACCTTAAAACGAGACAAATAACAACCAACTCCCCTGGTAAATGTTTAAAAAATTCCAACAATAGTTAGAATAGAAAAGTACAAGTATAGCTAAAACTAATTAATTTCATACTCGAGCGTTAAACATTTTCTGCTTTGAATCTGGATCGAGGTCTTTCAACAAAAGCTCATTTATGTGTGACTCGTTTATTCTTTGTGCGACTTTTTTCTTTCTACAAATTTACATCGTTATATTTTCTACTCGTTTCACTCCCAGGTTTACAAAGCAGATTTACGACAGGTTTTTAACATCGTGTAATTTCACATGCTCAGAACCTTCCCGGAGCCTTAATGTCCCGGTTCTGGTGTCAGTTTTCGCTTTGACACCAGGCATATATAGAGGGACTGTAGCATTTTAAGCGGGTTAGCTGTAACCTGCAAGTACCTGGATGGCCTTGTGTATTTTTCTTTTTTTTTTAAAGCAAATTCAATACTGATATTTTAAGACAACTCTAGATCACTTTATTATTATTATTATTTAAACATGTTTTTTTTTTTTTTTTTACAAAGTTTCATATGAATAAATCTAATGATTTCTCACAAACCTTTCATAAAGTGCTTCCACCTAAACCTCTTCACAAGGCCAAGTCGATCCGTCCTTTTCTACTGGAACACTTTGAACGAACTCCACTAAACCTAAAGCAAGTAGACTGGTTTAAGGCGTGAACGTGTACGGTGCTATGCTACACTTTATGCTCAATAGTGTCGTTTCCCTAAACGCAAACGGCACACGAACCGATGGAACTGCAGGCAAATTCACATCAAATGTACGTAAACTGTTCCGATAAATGTCTACAGCTATCACTACCAAGAGCAATGGCACCTATGTCTTGTGTTGTCAACTGAATTTCAGTACACTAGCCACTTAGATTTAACACCGACGCAAGTATTATGTAACTGTGTGTTTGTTTTACTGTGTTTACAAAGTCCCTGCATTTTCATAAATCTTGTAATCTGCACATAAAGAATATTTAAAATTCCAGGCACTCACTTTTGATTGCATTAAGCACAACATAACATTTTAAGGAGTTGCACAAATTGCAGCAGCCAAAAAAGGGATATGTACATATGTTCATAGTTCTTCCTTTTTTTTGTACAGTACCAACCGATTTAAATACAAACATAAATACACCTTTTTTTTGTGGATAAAAAGAGTCTAGAATGAGCATGACTTAAATTACTGGAATGGCTTTGAGAACGTTCGAACAAAATAATAACACAAAGGCAAAAGAATACCTAACAGACTTTTTTTCTCTCTCTCTCTCAAACATAGTTAACAGTCTTCACGTGTAAAACAAAGACAAACTACATCTGAAGTTGGAAGTAAGTCACACATAATTTGAGTGCAGCGTTAAACTAGTCGGCCCATTAACTACCCAGAGGGCTGACATCTGCAGCTGAATCACGTGGCTGTAAACAAGAATCAACTGCAACCCCAGAGATTCTAAACTTTGTCACCTATTGCTTACCTGCCCTTTCCTAACTTCACCTGCTTCTCTGATTCCACCTATCATTGCAGCAGTTCGGCCTTTTTCGTAGGCGTGGTTGACTCGCCCTCCCCGGAGTCGGACACGTTGATTGGGCTGTCTCTGGAGAAGACCTCCGTTGACTCCCTCCAAACGCAGTCTGCAATGGTCTTGAAGGACTGGTTGCAGCACTTGGGGCGCACCTTCTGCGAGGCGTTGTTGACAATCTGTCGACTGTTGGAGGTGGCTATCTTTATCTTGAGGGTGGCATCCACTCGATCCACGACTGTATATGTGCCTATGCTGCCATCTTCAAAACCGATGATGATGTTAAGAGCTCGCTGGCAGACGGACAGGAATGTGGGTGTCTTGTACAGAGAACATGTGCCAATGCTCTTCCCATCAGCGAGGCGCATCACAATCAGATTGGACACGACACCAGCATCATCATCTTCATCACAGTTACGGAAACACACATAGACCAGATAGCGCCCGTCTCTTGATAACTTCTGACGCCAGATGATGCCAGCAGCATGGACAAGCCTCAGCTTCCCGCTGTGGAGATCCAGGACATTAACATTGTCATCACCTTTGGAGACAATTCCAAGCTTCCCATTAGGTGAGATCTGGAAGTCCTCTAGGTTTTTGAGGAAGTTGGCAGGCAGTTGTACTCGCCTGCAGACCGACTCCTCTGCCACGCTCCAGATGAAGATGGTCTCTGTGGATGTGATGAACACCGCACAGTCGGGGCAGTCAGGAATGAGCTTGAAGCTGACAATGGTAATGCCGTCATCACAGACAAACTTCTTAGACACGCTGCCTGACCACAGACTGACAGCAAGGAGCTTATTTTTGGAGGTTCCCACAAGGAAAGTGTTGGCGGTGGTGATCAGTGCGTTCTGGAGAGTGACCAAAATGTTGCACACTTTGTGGCCGGTTGCAAGCCTCCAAACTCTAGAAGCATTTTGTTCGCAGAGGGACACCACAAACTGGTCATTATGTGTGATTAGCAGCTGTGATATTCGCTGTCCGTTGATGCGGAAGATGTTTTCTCCCGTGTTGGTTTGCCAAATGTACTGAGAGGACTTGTCATCTGATGTTACCATGAGATCCCCTGAGGAAGTTAGGACAAGGTTCTCAACAATACCCTCATGTTTAAAGACTGTCTCAATGAAGCCAGTGCTGAAGTTCCACTTGTGTACAGCTTCTGAACCATCCATTGTAAACACAAAATCCTCTCTGCCAGACAGCAGTAAAGTTTGGATCTTTTTGCCTGTTTTGTCGATATTGGACATAGCCGTGATGATGTCAATGTCCCAGACCGACAACACTCCACTGCTGGCAACCGAGAGAAGCAGGTTGTGGTGGACTGATTTGATGAGTTTGACAATAGCCCCTGAGATCTCAATCAGGCTAGCCATGCATTGTCCACTGTCTCGCCTCCAGACAAAGATGGAGGAGGTGTTCTCCATGGAGGCTACAATGCTTTGTCCATTCTTGGAGAGAACAGCAGCCACGAAGCGCTCTGAACGTTTGGCTTTGAATTTCTCAACCATTTTCCATACTTTTGTATCTAGAACCTCGATACTTCTAGCCTTACAAATGAGAATGGACCGCTGGTCTTCAGACAGCTCAATGCCCACCACTTCACTATCGTCCCCTCTACAATCATAATCTTCCATGAGTCGTGGGCTGGTGATCTCTTTGGTGTTCCATACTGACAAACTGCCTTCATTGTCAATCATTACCATCTGATGAAGGGTGTCTAGAACTAGAATGGACTTGACAAAGCCCCCAGAAAACTCAGACGTTACGGTGGCCAACTTGTCTCCATTTCCCAGATGAAAGACGGACGCAGTGTTGAGGTACTGGCCGCAGAAGGCATACATTCCATCTGGGGAGCACTGGACGCAAGTCACCTCATACCAGCAATGGAACTGGTAGAGAGGCCAACCGTAGAGAAGGTCAATGACATTGACATCTTTACTGGCTTCAAGCCAAGCCAGAGCATGATGAGTGGACAAAGTGAAACCATTGATGAAAGCCACTCCACCAGTCACACCACCGTGTTTGGACCCCTTAATTTCAACCTCAGATAAAAGGCAAGACTTGTGATTATCATAGATAAGCAGCGTGTTTTTGGTTGTAGCCACAACCAGATACTTTTCGTCAGTAGTTAGCCTGATTCCCAGCACTACAGATTTGGCGGTGTCAATCTGTCTTAGAAGCTGTTTGCTCTCTATATCCCAGGTGCTGACTGACCCATCTTCCAGGGCTACAATAACTATGTTGGGGGCTAGAGTGGGCAAGATCTCCACAATCTGCATGTAGCTCGAGCACAGAGGAAGCCTCTCTGGACTATAGGTTACGTCCATAGAGGAATGGAGAGGCACAATAGAGCAGTATTTCGGGCCATCTTTGTCACACTCTAGGAGGAGGTGTCGGAGCTTGGGGAGGGAGGTGACAACTGGTAGAAGCCTTTGCTGCAGTTCAGCAGACAGCGATGCTGGGCTCTTTAACACTTTCACCTTAATGCTACGGAGGGTGGTGGCCAGAAACTTCAGTTCTTTTTCTTGGGTGTAGCTGTATGCTAGGTCAATGTCTGTTAAAACCTTTTCAAATTGGCCGATCTTGATCATCGTGTATAGCCAGCTAAAGTTCATGATAACGCCAAACATCAAGTCATCGGTGCGACCACTCCTGGTAAGGTGGTAAACCAGCTCCGTCATCTTCCTGTGGTTGACAAAGAAAATGTCGGGTTCCAAAAGATTGCACTGGAACACCCAAGGCTGCTCGGGGGTCTGCCTGTCATACGAGTACTTGTCAGAAGATGCTTTTTCATGGCACTGCTGAAGATGGTGGGGGTTTTTGTGATGAGCTATATTCAGAGAAGTGAAATGGTTGTTGTCATAAGTGAAGATCTTCTTCCTGCCTCCTGACCATGCACCCAGGAAGTACTCAGCCAAGAGGCTGTGCATTTGATGGACGTCCTCTTCATTGCTGAGATACAGCTTCTGGGCAATGAGATGCAGGTGCCTGTTGGCCCAGACCATCAAAGTGACGTTACGTACCTGACGTTCAACCAGGTAACCATCCAGCTCCTCTTTGAGCCTCGCAACCAAGTCATAAGAGATCCTCAGAGGGTTTTTGAGATACGTCGCCACAATAACATCACCGAGAACTATGTTATCAAGGGACAGGATATCTTCTAGCTCTACCTCAGTCAGCCCAGCCTTGGCCATAGTGATATATCCTAATGCTCTGAATACAAATCGCTGGCCTAGCTTATTCTCCACTGAGTAGAAGAGCTGTTCTATGCTTTCATGTACTGTAGAGCACAGGGACCTGTCATCCACATCTTTGTGAGACCTCCAATGAACTACTTCTCTGTAGATGAGATTGACAAACATTGGCAATGTACACTTGGCAAGTGCCTCGTTGACATAGATTTGTTGCCCTGAGGTGACTTTCCTTTTCACGCTCAGCAGCTGCTGTTTCAATGTTTGGCTGCAGACCTTGCGGTCTCTCTGGACCAACTCTACATAATAATCCTCATCATGGACGAGGTGTCGAAGCTTCTGCAAAATGCCATACTTATTGGGCAAAGTTGAGACTACAATCCGGACTGTCCGAGGCAGGTGTATGGGTAGCCACCACAGTTTACGAACTTCATCCGCATCCGAGAGCTGCTCCAGGGCGTCCAGGACAATGACCAAGGGCCTTTGGACTGAGGATTCCCCGAGAAGATTTATCAGCAGCTCCTTCAACTCCTGGATCTTGTTAGGCAAAAAGTGAATCAGGCAGTGGTAGTTTAATGCAATCTGTTCACAAATGCTCTGGAGGAGAGTGCGTAGGTCTGTGGAGAGCTGACTGGAGCCAATGAAACGAACAATGACCACCGGGTCAGTTTCAGGGCCCATCTCTTTCTGCAGCCAAGTATACGCCTGGAAAAAGAAAAAAGACAGTACATAGATATAGAGTACCTTCTTGAATATTAAGTCGTCTGCAAATCAGGAAGGCGGGGCCACAGAGATGTCAAATGACAAATGTAGGAACAGGTTTATTGATTTCAATTTCCATTTTTACGCATCGGGATGCCATTGCTCAAGACTAATACCCATCACAGTTAGCCATGAAAGAAATTCTTCATAAACTTAATTAACCTGATTCTCATAATCAGTAAATGGCAGCAATTATCCAGGCAAATTGAAAATGCAGTCCCTAATTGCTCATTTCTACATCTGCAATATTCTCTGACTGTACCAAAGTAGCAACTGCGCTGTTAGGAGCCCATTACACACTGCAGCAGTCGATGCTTTAATAGTCTATTTAACGGCAAGTGTGATTTGTAATTATCTGATATATATTATTCTTATTGTGCAGCCATGCATGATTCAAGCCCGTTTTTCCCCAACCTTGCACACATTTAACCAGCAAACTCTTTCAGTAGTATAAATAAATGTTCTCCTTCTTTGAGGTTTTATGTTGGTTGAGCTTTGGTGATAGCAGCTCTACAGATGTCTACCCTCCCTTAGTTTACAGTAACTTAATCTTGATGCTGATATTTCATGATCTTTACCTTCAGATGGCACATCCAGAACCACAGAGTGAACAGATAGAGAGCAAGCACGTGCATGCATGTGCACTTCAAGACACACATGAACACAGGATCGAGCATGAGTCCGTTACCGTGATTGCTGGCCGAAATGTAGGCGTGGATCATATGATGGCAACAGCGTCACTGTCATGTCTTACCTGTTTGGCAACCTCAGAGAGGAGCAGCGTCTTCCCGGTGCAGGGTCCTCCATAGACCACCAGAGGGCTCATTCGGCTCCCCTTCGACGGCATCAGATACTCTTGGACATAGTCCAAGGACTCCGAATTGAACCGGTAGAGCGCCACGTAGCTTTTACACAAGGACAGGTGCTGCAGGATTTCGTCGTACACGGGATCGGTCTCCGTGTCAAAGTTCTGCTGGACCGTGGCTTGAATGATGTCCACCATGTCCTCGTAGAACTGCTTGCACAGGCCCTCCACGTAGTTGCTCTCCACTTCCTGGGAGTAGCCGGACTTCATGTCGCAGTGAGTGACCGAAGAGTAGACGCGGAGGTTGGAGGCGGCGACGACCGTGGGGATGAACTCGTCCCGGACCTTCAGAAGGCGCTCGTGGGCTTCCTGGTTGCGCATCACGCGGTCGCCGCTGACCACGGTGTCCATGTATCGGGCCATCTCAGGCAGTTTGGCGAAGCGGTCGAAGTTGGAGATCTTGCGAATGTAGCAGACGCATTTCCTGAGAAAGGCTGGCGTTTGTTTCCCAAGGGCAAAATCAAGTTCGTCCTCCAAGGCTGAAAAATAAAATTAAATACAGTTGATCCCGGAGGACTCGTCCGGTTTCTCTGTGTGCACCAACTACCGTCGGTAGCTAAGAACCACTGCTGAGTTCAAAGGTCAAACGTGTACCGGATTTAGATTTCTTGCAGGAGTTAAGCGGACTTTATCCTCCAATTAAAGGAACTAACGGACTGAAATTCTGCCAGGGTCTCTTATGTAATGTTCCATTAAAAAAATCATTACTTCTGCTGAAGAAGGTTTGTTTTGATCCCCCGGCTCAGTTTGCTTGATGGTTGGAAGGATTTCACAAATCTTCCATGTAAAAAAAGCTGAGCCAAGATTTTTTTTTTGGCCCACTTATTTGAAAGGATTTATTTATTTATTCTAAAAGTTAGCCTTAATTACGCAACTAAAGCAACGTCGTGGAAAGCCAACTTTTCAAAGTCAATGCTTCTGAAACTGTTGAGGAAAATCCCAGAAAAATAAATTATTGATTTTTTTTTTTTGATTATTAAAAGTGCGATTTATTTTCTTCTTTTTTTTATTTATTCGACCTTTAAATCCAGCGGTGAACACCAGACAGGAAGACATGTTTCAACTTAAAGAAAAAAGTTCTCAAAAAGACGTGACGGAGGAAAAAAGATGAAAAGTGGAGAGAAACTCACCGGAGCAAAGGAATTTCTTTGCCTGAGCGCTCTTCATGGTCCCCTTTTCCTGAAGCTGCAGCACCGCCGTTCGAAAGATCCTCTTGATCTCCTCTGACACATTCCTCCAGGCCTTATCATTCTTGGTCTTGGCTGTGCTGCTTGACTCCATCTAAGCGGGGGGGCAGGAGGGTAAGGAAGGGGTCAACTCGAACGACGGACCACCAGACGATGGCGGTTAAACTCTAGAGTTCTTTAAACCCCATGCAGTGGCAGAACGTCAGCAGGACTCACCGAGTTCTGGTAGTTCTTAAGCATTTGGGCTTTGGGTTTGAGGTAGTATGCGGGTGGCACGGAGTTTTCATCCCTGCAGTACCACTCTTCCAAGATGTGTGTGTCCAGCCCCGCCTCCACCGCCGCATCCAAGATCATCTCAAACTCTGCTGACTCCACCTCCCCTGGCACTCGGATGCTGCCGTACTTTTCTCCTACCAGGCCCTGAGGAGAGGGGAAGAAAGGTAGATAAAGGACAGAGAGAGAGAGAGGAAATGCGTATCATCACAAACCCAAGGCTTTTATTTTGTGGATCAGTGGTGCAGGGCGAGAAGGGAAGTCAACGATGCAAAGCGCGCACAATGTCAGATGAAAGTGTGGCGCCACTGGGACAATAAGTAATCTGTAATGTTAAGAAAAAACGAGCAATTTGCCTCGTGCGTAGAGCAGATGGGATGTTTTGGATCGTACGGCACGACGGCATTAATTAAAGGTTTGTGAGGCTGGAATCTCAGCATGCGAAAGTGAATCGAAACGCACTTTTGTGATCATTAACTTCACCACAATCATCGAAACAATCGCTCGCTGCAATCTTTTCAATCAGGGGGACTCAAGCCCTCGGAGGAAGCGGCGTAATTACGCATCGTCAAAATAAATTGCGGCCTTCTCATCCCCTTAGTATCTACTGTAAGCGCCGATGACGCTCCTCTCTGTCGACGCAAACACTCTTGAGTGGCAGCCAATTTAATATCATTAAAGAAGTGATTGGGGGGGGGGGGGGCTACTTCCTGGCACCCTCCTGGATGAGCTCCATCGGGCACAAACGAGGACGATAGCAGCGACGGGGGGGGGGGGGGGGGGTTGTTGTTGTGCAGTTTTGCTTCCGTGTTGCACAAATTTGCAAGCAAAGGTACATTTTTATAGCCTTTAAAAAAAATTTTTAAAACGACAGGGTATTGTTTGATGCACACGTTTAGTTGACCCACTTATCCGACGTACAATGCTGCATCTCGGCGGGGGGGGGCGACAAAAAGCGGCAAAGACTGCAAAAATATCCTGAATATTAAAGCCGCTGCAATAAAGAAAGAGGCTTGAAAAGAAAAGCATCCTGAGTAATGAATAAATGAAGCTGCACCTTTTCAAGCGCGTCCAACAAAGCAAGAAGCCTAATTATGAAATGCTGCCGATTTAGTCCGAGAGCATCTGCCAAGGATCTGCAGCGACGAGAAAAAGGAGGAGGAGGAACGGCGTTCCCTCTCGTCTCTCTGCTGCCAAAATAAAAGAGTTTAACAGATGACGAGGTCAGGCCGGCCTCCATTTACTGCAGCGACTGAGGTGGACAGATCACCGGCTGCATTTAAACCCCAAACGGGTCTGAACGAGGGTGCGTCTAGTCCCGCTTGCTTGTTGAATGAAAAAAACTACTGAATGGATTTTCATTAAAAGTCTTTAAAAAAAAAAAAGGTCTGGTGTGGATCAAGATCGAGGATTTATTGTCTAGTTTTCTTGGAAACTCGTTCTCATTCCATCAAGTGAACTCCTAGAGGAAACCATCTCGCCCATCTGTGAGGAAGACGAAGCCCGAGCAACCGCTGGACGTTCCGACGGGACACGCAAAATGCTGAAGACATCCCAGGACTGGAGGACTTTGCACGTGAGGAATTCCTCCGGAACGCTGCCAGGGGGAGATTCCCGGCCACGCATCAGTCCGGCGCCGGTCGTGGAGGCTGAAGGGCCTCGACAAAGTACCCGAGACACTCGTAATACACGTCGCACTGAGAGATTTAAAGTGCTCTGGCAAAAGGCAGAGCAATGGAGGGTTGGGGGGGGGGGGGGTCTTCCTCCCAGCTCTACAT
>NC_090919.1:1854794-1879894 GCF_040956055.1 Brachionichthys hirsutus
GTGAGTCACAGCATTCACCCCCAGGACTTGTGCATAATCATTTCAGCTCACGCTTCCACCAGACAGACGGGGGGGGGGGGGGTCACGCGTCTCCTGGTCGGGAAGCGAATCTCCTGAAATCCTCCCGGGAACAATCCTTGCTCGAGACCCTCCACCCCCCCCCCCCCCCCCTCATGACTCCGGGGCCCTCCTGCGCTTGTTGAACAAACAGCCCCTCTGATAGCAATCTCTCCCCGATGCTGATTTGAAATGCAAATAATTCCCCGCTCAGCGGACGCCACGGGGAAAACGCTCTGCAACGCTCCGACAACAACGGAGGGAACGCCCTCGCATCACGCCGGCCTTCTGTGTGCTTAAAGGGACGGGGGGAAACCTCAGCAAGTCCAATTTGGAAGCACCTGACAGGCTATAGCTCTGGAAGTTGCAACCCCCCCCCAGCCCTCAAGCAGGAGGGGTGTGGAGAAAGCAGCCGGTTACCTGGAATTCAATCCCGTAGTTCTCCCTGCAGAAGTCTCGCAGCTTGGGGTAGACGTGCTCCTTCAGCGCGGTTCCTCTCCGCCTCCGTGTCTGGAGACAGAAACGTGCGACTGGATGAGAAGCTTCGGTTCGTGTGAGAAGGAAGAGCATCCAAATAAAACAAAAAATTACAAATTAAAAGAGAGAATATCAAAAAAAAATGTTCGCCGAGTCCAGGATCCGAAGACGGATTTTCTCATTAAAATTAAAATTAGCGGATTATAAAAATGGGAGCTCAGTTATTCTGTCTGTAAAAGATAAAAACAGCAAACACCCTTTGACCTTTGACCTTAAGAAATGTTTCTCTTCCCCCCCCCCCCCCCAAAAAAGATTTTCAAAAGGTGTTTTGAAAATAGGCAACAATCAATCCGGAACCAGATCAGCGGCGTATCGATGTGAACCTGCGTGCGACATACGCCATCGCCCAGCCAGCGATCACATTGGACAGTCGCAGCCGGCGCCGGCGGCTTTTTTGCCGTGTCCCACTTTCTATCCTCGTTACTGTAATCCACTTGGACAGGCCCAGTCCCTTTGCCCCTCTCTTTGTCCGAAGGGTGCTGACGGATGGTTAAAAACAGAACATGCCCGACACAGAGCCCCCCCCGCACCACCAAGAAGCGAACGTCGCGCAAACCGCCGCTAGCAGTAGCACCAACCAATCTGTCTTTTTCCCCGACCGTTTTCTGCAGTATTCTCTCTCTCTCTCTCTCGCTTTACTTCCTCCTCTCTTCCTCCCTCGTCTTTCAGGGAACTCAGCAGCGGCCGAACGAACAAAGAGACGCAGCGTCTTCGAACAATCTTTTGTTATTTTCCTTCGCTTTCTTTCTTTCTTTCACGCTTTTGGATTCTGCTCTTTCGTTAGCAGGTTAGCATGCGCTTAAACGCCGGCGCTGACGAACGTCTATCGAGGATTTAAAATGCAGGAAAAAACTAAAATTCACGCAGAAAGCATCACTTTGACCATCATTTCTGGTTTCAGGCCTTCGTGTGAAGATTTTCTGGTTTTATATCCCCGGCGAGACAAAAACAACCGAAGCTACGATGCGAGTTTATCGTCTGGCATTTTAGAGATGAGCTGATCCTGGACGACCTGGAAGACGCTCGAGGCAAAAGGGTGGATGCGGATCATCCATCCATCAAAGGCCAGATGTTCCTCTGCATCCCGAGCAAACGCCGACCCCCAGAGGTCACCGGCAGGCCGTCTGGAGGCGGAGCAAATCCAGTGGAGGTTATTTACCCCGGCTTCCGTTCCAGCAGCGTGTGGGGGGGCGATTGTTTCGCAGCAGTGTGAGAAACTCTGAGAGGTCGAACATTTCAGGAGAAGAACGGAGGCGAAGGACAACACAAGACGAGGGGGGGGGAGAAATAAGCTTGCCGGCACGAGTCATAAACCTCGCAGTGCCGCAGAACGGCACTGGGCTCGCCCCCCCCGGCACATTGAAAGCCCCTGCTGAAGCAATTTATTGAACAAAAGCACCCTTGAGGAAGTCCCTTCACCTGCCACCCCTGCCTTTGTCCTCTCTGCCCTCCATCCGACTCTTTATTTAACTCTTTCACCAGAATCAATTCCAAAAAGTGGATGATTAGGGACAAGGGGGGGGGCATTTCTTTTAGAGGAAAACAGCCACCGAGTTGCAGAAATCTGAGCTGAAAATCGTGCAAATCTCGGAGCACTTGGTGCGATTGCAGGTTGAACTTTAACGTAATTGGGGGTCGCCGCGGTGATGGGCCTGTAGCCTCGATGATGGGGGGGGGGGGGGGGGGAATGATTTAATGCAGCACAACCCTGAGGCCTCACTTTCAGCAGCGCATGTGATAGCGAGCATCAAAATAGCCGCCCACTGCTCGCAAGCGACACCAGGGCCCGAGGTGGCAACAGCGAGGTAACACACACACACACACACACACACACACACACACACAGACACGCACACGCACACACGCGCACACTGACAGATGAGACAGACTGCATAAAGCATTGACGCGTACGCTCCAAAATAAATCATGTCAGGATTTGCTGCCTGTTGGGAAGAACAGACAAAGGCTTTTAAATTGATTGACTATGGTGTAACACACACACACACACAAAACGCACGCACACACACACAGACACACACACACACACACACACGCACAGCTTCATCCACCTGAGCCAAGCTATTTCGTGACTCATTAGCATCACGCCGCGATATAAATCCGCTCAAATTAGGAGATAATCTCATATTTTGGCAAACGCTCCAGAATATCGGTTTCTGCTCCGATCCCGTCACGCTTCAACCGGAATGTCAGCCTTCATCTAGTCCAAATACAGGAACGTTTATACATCTTTGTGCTCGTTTGTTTGGTTCCCTTTCACATTCCGGGCAATCAGGTCGGGTCCAAACCGACGATCATCAGATTCATCTGGAGGAAATGCAGGCTTGGCAGGAAGCGGCGGCTCTGAAGGTGTCAAGTTTAAGATTTAATCCCAATTGTGGTAACGTGCTCTGATTTGCTTATCCATTTTGGACCTGGTGGGTTCCACTCCAGAGAAGCAACTAAGAGCGTATTCCAGGTTTCACGCAGCGACGCGTGAGAAAAACGGAAGTCATCTTCCTGTTTTATTTTTTGGAATGGAGGTTTTACCGTCTGCAGAAGACGGCTTGCGTGACTGGAGCAGCTACAGGTGCTACAGACCTGTTACAACCGGAGGCCAGTTCATTCTGTTTCTGGGGGGGGGGGGGGGGGGGGGGTAAACAGCTATTAGCTCCCAAATGACAGCGATGCTTGGACCTCCCTTTTTAATCCTCGCCTCCCCCTCTGTCCTCTACTTTCCCTGCCTTGTTTACTCCAGTTTTACTGAACCTATTTTTACCCCCCCCCCCACAATCTGGGTGTCTCCCTCTCTATACGTCTCACCCCGGCCCCAGATGGAAGCGATCCGTTGTGTTGTCGGAATAAATCCTGCACCATGTTTCTGTTTTTTTTTTTTTTGTGGCTTCTAAATTAAAACAATTAATGTGATTTAATGTTTGTTAATTAAAACGTCACACCTTTAACTCCTCCTAAAACACATAATGAGACGATCACGTGATGGGAAGGAGAATTAATGTCACATCCTGATCTTGAACAGGGGGGGTCTTACCGTCGGGGTTGGATGAGATGAAGACGCGCACGCTGCGGCCGGTGGGGACGCTGTGCGGCGGCAGCGCGTTGATGTTGCCGCTGATCGCCGCCCTGCGCAGCGCCGCCTCCCGCGACAGGGCTGCCTGCTGCCCACCCCCGACGGCCACATGGGGGGCGACTTCCAGCGTGGCTGCACACGCGCACACACACACAAGCATAGAAGAAGCGTATTAGCTCGGCCGAGAGCGCGCACTCCGCACGTGGACTGTGGCGCACGCTTGCGCGCAGATGTTTCACTCATCCATTCACGAAAACGGGGCGTGAAATACGGCAAAGACAGGAAGGCGCACGCACGCGGTGTTTAACATAGACTTTAACCACATTTACTTCATGCACGCGCATAAACGCTGCCTTTGCGCTTGAGGATGAAAGTTTGTATTTGATCCTCTGGTCATTTCTGCAGACTTGATTCTTCCAAAATAACCAAATTGTATTTTAACCCCCAGTCGAGCCCGATACGCGTCATTTCTTTGTGCGTGTTTGTAACTGTGCGTGTGTCGCGCGCATTTAAGATTTTAAGATGTGTCTACTTTAATTTTCCCGTCTGGACCCCAAACACACGCACCAGATCCACGCACCAGTCAAGTTACGATCACTGGAATGATATTGCGCGTTTGCGCAAAGCATTCAGAGACGCAGAGATACAACAATATGACATTACGCACGGCCCGCTGCCGTCACGGTGCGTGCGTAATTCGTACACGCGTCCTTGGAGGCGTTCACGAGGGGCTGGTCCATTATCCTCTGGAGAGAGACAACTAAAACGTCCCCGATGTTTGGTCCAGTGACGCCGGAGACCGGCAGCGCAACGACGGGACACTTTCTTGTTGCTCACATTCATTCGCTTCATTCCGAGAAAAAAAAAATTATCCAAGCGTGGAGGGCGCGTAAAAGCTCACGAGCCATTGGAGTTTCCGTGGCCGAGAGACGACGTCGGGGGGCCGGGGAGACGCGCGCCGTGTGTCGGAGAAGTGCTCCCCCCCCCAGCGCTGCATCCTCCTGCCCGACCGAGCTCTGAGATATGAAGGAGCGTGAAGCAGCTCGAATTCGTGACGCGCAAACTTCCGTGCGGCGATTTCAAAATAAAGGTTTGAAGTAGAGACGCGGCTCTCAACGCTAGAATCAGTGACGTACAATGCACGTCAATGCAACAACGTGTTTTTATTCAGTTGCTTTTTTTTTTTCTACGTCTAACAAGTCAAGCTATTTATACTGACCTAATAAACCAAATAGTCCGTGCTTTTAAGTTGAAATCCACACGTTTCCGGCTTTGCCCCGGTTTTTCCGGTCGAACTTGACGGAGCTGAAACTCGCTCTTTCTGTCCTCTTGCCCAAAAAAAAGACAATGTCGCCTTCAAAATGATGATTCCACAAACCAGCAATTAAAAGCTGTTTTTTTTTTATTCAATAAAATGTGAACTACAAAAAAAAAAACAAATCAAAGTGAAGGATGAAGCTAAGGCTAATTAGCCCCATCCTTCTTTCCACGCTTCTTCCACAAAAAAAAAAAAAAAGTGTTAAAAGAACTCACTGTTCATCGATAGTTTATTAGAAGAGTTAGAATAGTTTATTAGAGGAGAGGGAGCAGCCCTGGAGGAAGAGGAGGAGGAGGAAGAATGAATTGCTTTATCGATAAATGTAGCTCCTATGGTGATTCACGCTGGAAGTTTAAGTGCATTGGATTTTTACTAAACAGAATTGATTACTGTGGGTGTTCTTGTCAGGGGGGGGGGGGGGGGGTGCTGAATCGTATATTCCCACCCCCTCCTCGGCCTCAGTCAGCAGGCGCCCCGAGATTCCGATGAGAGCGGACGGCGTCGCCGGGAACCCGAAGTTCAGCCGCCGCACGGAGGCTTTTAAGCGACAGTCGCACAACAGAAGACAAGCACCTAATCGCTTGGTTTATATTTCATATAACATTTTTGGCATGTCATTGATGTAACTAAGCTTTAAATGTTATATTACGCTTACAACCAAATGACAGGAGAATGACAGCTTGTCGTTTCTCGATCGATGCGCCGCGCGATGAAAGGGAGGCGACTCTGACCAATTTGCAAGGAGTTAGCAAACCACTTACCTCATTGTTCCTAATGAACACACCTGATGCGATGCTAATGTCAGCAGAGTCATCGGCCACCACCACCACCACAGACAAGACTCCACAAGAGGCTTTATTTTGCAACCTATAGCTTCACATCTGTGGCAATATATTAAAAAGGTGTTGAGATGTTTTAGTCCATAGTAAAATTAATTTCCGTAGTTTGATGAACTATAAAATCAGCGCTTTGGAACGATCGAAGCCGGCCCGAGTCATTTTTTTCCCGGTATGAATTTGTTTGCTGTAGTAATGCATAAATAATGAGGTAATTTTCTGATAAGCGAACATCCTCTCCAGGCTTGTGCAGCGAAGGGACTGACTCCTCGCACTTTATTTACGCAAAGCAGATTAACTTTGGCACCTTTGCAAATCACCGGATTCATTCACGGGCGTAAAGAGGACTCAGACGTAATCCTGCTATTAGCCAATATCGGATTCCAATCAGGGAAAACGACAGTTTCCTTCACTCTTCCACTCTTTTACCCGCAAATGGGTACCCCCATTCTTTCCCCTGGGTTCATCTGGGGGTAACTCTGACTCCGAAGGACAAACGTTTATAGATAACTGATGGAATGATGGATGATAAAAAGGGCATCGATATGCAAATAAACCCGGGGAATTCTGGATCCCAGCTACTTTGCTCATTTGGAGGGGCTCTGCAAAGATTAGCAGCTAACAATGGGATTCCAAAAGAGCAAATATTATTTCATAATTTGAGCTAGATTCAGATTCTAATTTGAGCTAGATTCTACTCCAGTAATACACGCCAAAATACTGCAGTTATATTTAAAGGAAGCGAGTGCGAGATGGATTTTGGGGATAATCTTTTGCACCCAATTGCATGCGAGGACATCTGAATTATTCACAACCGTCTCCCACAACCGTCGCCCGTGGTCCCGCTGTGAGCTTTGGTGGATAATTGATACGAGTAAGAATTGATGCCAGTGGTTTTTGGTTCAAGTAAAGGTGTTTACGTGTTGCTATACCAAAAGCAAAACGGCTTTAATAAATCAAAATGTGTGAAAAGCAAACAGAGGAACAGCCGCAGTCAGGAACGCATGTGATTAATCTGCTCTGAAGAGCTCGCTGGGATATTTAAATGGTAATGGGTACTTTATTTGAAACCTGAGGGGTGTAATTGATAATAAGAGATTAACTTCCTTCCATGAATGGATCACTCCCAAATGTGCATTTCCACTGCAGGTATAGGTTTAATGGCCACGAATGATAAATAGAAAGGACAAAAGAGCTGCTGAAGTGTTTTTGTTCTGTTTTTTTTTTTGGTCACGGTATCAAAAATTAAGAAAGTGTCCCTGCCGATATATTACAATTTGTCCCATAAGATGTATATTTGGTTTGAGTGAGCAGTGAGCAGTTTAAAAAAAACATCTATAGGAAAATATAGGCTATGACTGTTAAGGTCCAACGCGATGCGCCCTGTAATTGGACCTGATCCACTCTGAAACATTTTAGGCATTGCTTGTAGCTTTTGTCAGGAGTGAAACGGCTTTTGTTGAAAAGCTGGAGAGGAAAGTGGCAAAAAAAACAAACTGAAAACTCAACATAATAGTCTGTGAGGCCGACGCGAGGAAATGTGGCATAAATAATGAAAAACGTAGCTCTGCTATCCTCCCCCCCCCCCCCCCCCCCCCCCAATTTAAACCGTTAGGCTGCCAAATGTAGAGTCGACAGTAACGACCACATACCCGCTCGGGCATAAATAACGAAGCTCTCTGGACCAGCTTTCCCGAAGGAGGACCACAATAAACCCTCATTATTAAACCCACCTATGGAACCGCGTGGCCTCGGTGTCACGTCTTCTATCATCGCCATCGCCCTTCAACGGAGCGAGCGAGAGCCCGTTTGACGTTTCGGTTCATTATTCATGTCCCAAAGAGACAGGAGATACGCAGCTGCTTTAACACGTCATATCCAATAAGTGTTCAGACTCGCCTCGGCGATCGCAGGCACGCGATAGCAACGTCTGCTAACCAAACGTCTTTGGTTCCAGATCCAACAATGACGCTTGATTTGCAGTCGCATATACCCCTTCATCATTCAGACGGAAGTAGGCGCTCCCTTTCCAGCGAGGAGCTGACTCTCATCCCGGCACCCATCAATTAAAAGGGAATCCTCGTCGCTGTTCCAGAGAGGAAATGCTAACGTCTCGCTGGCTGTCAGTTAGCGGAGAGGGCTAATTGTGCGGAAGAAGCAGATGGTGCACATCGGCTTTGAAAACTGTTAAGCGCAGGAAAACCTTTTCTTTTCGCATGACCTTCCAATAAAGCGAGCGAAACGGTGAGAGACAGTTGAGTGACGCGGCTCCACTCGAAGGAAAGCGTTTTTAAAATGAAGGGCCAGGTTCAGGGTTTCTTTTTTGAAGAGGCAGTTTGCGTACTTGACGGCGGCTCGCGGGGGCCGACTGATGGATGCGGAAGGAGTTTTGAGAAAGCGATTTGGAGAGTGAAGTGGAAGTGGACGATGCGCCCGCTGAGCTACTCGGCTGCTGAAAAATCACGTGAGACAAGAAACTCTGGAAGAGGAGAAGAAAAGGGGAAGAGAAAGAAAGGACAGCGGGAGAGAAAATGGACAAAAGAAATATCCGTGGGCGGCAAACATAATTGGCTTTTTTTTGTCCTGTTCGTTCAAGGCAGGAGCAACGAGCTTGAATGCTAGGCTAATTAGCTCCCATGGGATAGCATCACTTTGGCTCAAATTGCTCGCTACCAACTCTCCCTATTACCAACTGGCACAGTCTAGCATTAGCTTAGCTTAGCTTGTCAAATCTCCAAGCATTTATTTTGACTCCTGGTACGTTTGAGAAAAAAACTAAAACAAAGTTTAAGTTTTGAATTATTCGTCATTTAAAAACAATCAGTCTAAGCCTCTTCACCTCTTTGTTTGGGACGCACAAACTCTGCTGCTTTTGCCCTTTTTACCCCCCCCCAGTATTAATCTGGAGGACTGAGGCGGAGGATGTGGCCCTATTTCCTGCCCGTGCAGCAGGTTGAAGAGGCAGCCTCTGTTTTGCCAGAGAGTCATTTATTTCAATTGATAAGAAGGCCATTAGCTACCACTTCAACCCGTTGCCATGACGATGTGTTTTCTACAGAGGACGACATGGTGCCTCAGGTATCTCTCCCAAGAGAAACTGTTGTGTCTGCTGTGTGGTTTTTAATTACACAATCTCATCAAATCATGTCCACTCCATCATGCGTTCATCGTTAGAAAAATGTATGCACCTGGACCTGCCAATCACAGCATCCCCTGGGCGGGGGGGGGGGGGGGGGGGGGGGGGGGGGGGCAGGCGGCGTGACGGGAGGTGCTTCTGAAAGACGACAGCAGACGCTTAAAGGTCGCGGGAGAACGCTGCTTTTTCTTTAAATTGAGAGTCGGCTTGAAAACTGTGTGGGAGGCAACGAAAAATCATCCTGTAAATGTGCCCTTGAGCAAAGCGGATGCCGCTACTTTTACTTCCTGTGTGCGTGTAGAAATCAGCGAGCTGAGCTTTATTCGACTTTGAATGAAAAGGTTTTTTTTTTTTACATTTAAAGTCGTATTTCCTGCATCTCCATGTCGCCTTGTTAGCAGGGCAGTTGGCTTTATTTCTATACCTCCATGCCGTGTTTGCTTGTTTTCCGATCTTGGTCGAGGCCATTGCCCCCCCCCCCCACACCCCCTTCTTTATGAATATAAATACAATTTTCATACAGTCCCTAAAGGCAACAATTATTGCAACTTTTATTTTCTTCCTTTGTTATTATTCATGACTATTTCTGCCCACAGTTCAAAAACTTTCACCTTCAAACTGTGTGCACAGTTCAACGCACACACACACACACACACACACACACACACGCACACGCGCACATGCACACTTCCAACCTCATTTTCTCTTTCATGGTCTGGCAACTTCTGGAGTTCTCTCCTTTTAATCAGCGTTTTAATGGAAGCTGGTTAAATATTCAAATTCAAAGCCGTCGTATTCAGCCTCAACTCGCCAAGCTGGACTGAAAGCGCTGCAGCAAACAGGCCGAAATCGGGGGGGGGGGTAATTCATTCATTAAAAATCACGCTTTTGACTAATATGGTAATTTATTGATGGCACCCTGCTGAGGCAGAGCGACGCCGGACGCCTGACCAGAACGTCGGAGAGGATGCAAATGCATATGTTGGATGGCGGGGCCCTTTGGATGGGGGGGCCCTGGAGGAGCCTCCAAAAGTCTCGGGTAGGATGAAGGTGCTTCACCTCTACGCCTCGTTCACGTCTTCTTGCTTTCTGTTCCCTGTCATCGGCCTTCCCGTTTACTGTTGCTCCGTGTCGGGGACCCTGTCACTCCGAGAGACGCACAGGAGACACAGTGGAGCGGAAGGAACTGGGGGGGGGGGGGCTCGACTGTGTCCCCCCCCCCCCCACCATGCACGAGCAGTAAAACCCATTAGCACCCACGAGCTCATCTCGGATTCGACTCAAAGATGCTCTTTACGCTCTTTGAATAAAGCCGAAATTAGATCCTTCTCATGACGGCCGGTGATTATTCACGCGGGTCTAGAACTCGTCTCCTCCTCGAAAGACACGCGGCTGAAAAAAGACGAGGAGCGTCGGTCACCTAAAAATAGCTCTGCAATAAATCAAACGTGCGTGTGAGCGGAAGACCAGCCATTTGTGTCATCTTCTATATTCCAATATTAATAGAGCATCTGTTGACTGATTGATCTGATTTTGACTGATCTGATTTTGTACGGCTCCTGAATGTTTAACGAACACAATAGAAGGGTGGGATTACATGCCTCCTTGTCAATTTCATTCTCCTATTTCTCCGGCCAAATGGGAAAAAGGCGTGAAACGTGCGGTCCTCTCCAGCCGGAGATATTTTCAGTCTCCTCTAAAATTTAAACCTGAGCTGCGTTAGAAGTTTTTTCTCTCACATCCAATGTCAGCATCTTTTCCAGCTGCTGCCGGATGGAATGTCTTGCAGGGCAGGGAAATCAACCAGCAGCGCCCCGTGAAGCAAAGCTGCTTCCAAAAGGTGCTGCTTCCGGTGTTGCGTCAGTATTATGTCGCTCCTTTTTCCATTTCCAGCTCTCCGTCGGAAGATTGATTAAGCCCTGCTGCAATACCAAGAAATGGAAATAGAAAATAGATTTGTATTTACTCATTGGATTTCATTTTAAGCACTTTTCTGAGTTCTATATCTACACACATATATGTATGTGCGTGTGTGTGTGTATGTGTGTGTAAAGCATACTTGTTGCAGCACAAAGACAGATTGGTTTTCAACACTATCTTTTCTTTATTAGTTCACATTTAGATATCGATATTCGGAAAATTCATCAATTCAAATTTTAATCAAAAACGTAAGAATAAAATAATAATACATGCAGCCACGCCTCTCTGACTGCAGGCATTGTCCCGCCCACGGCACCATCTGATTGGTTGCCCTTAGAGCCACGGCACAGGTAACAGCCAATCAGCAGTGGGGGCTGCCCAGGCAACACGGTGGAGCGGCGAAAAAGGTTTGCGAGCGAAGAAACTCTGGAGATATTTGTGTTTGGAAGGTAAGTTAAGGCAGCAGACTCTTAAAACTGTAATAAACCTCCCAGCCCTCAACTCTCAGCTACTAGTAGCGTTACTGCTAGGGCTTTTACACAAAGCTAGCGCTAGCGCTAATGCCAGTGCTAGCACCAGCGCTGTGGAAAAGCTCTACTTAATTAAACAAGATTACTGGTAATGTTTAAAATACCTGCTTAAAGGCCTTTAAAGTTCAGTGTTTCATTTCTTATTACCCAAAATCTTCAGGCCATTATTTTCACTTTCACTGCAAAGGAATATCGGCTCCAAATATTGATTATCCGCCTAATTGACTACTAATAATCGGCTGATCTCTTACTATTGACACCAGTGTCGTCTGCTGAATGCAGAATCAGTGGACTATATGTTCACCGGGTGACTCTGATTAAATATATTTGGTATGTTCCTGAGCTGTATATAGATATATGAAGGCCTCAGACGATGTGATGATGATGATGATGATGGCGTGAAATACTGAAATGCACTTCTTAAATGAAAGTCGGATCCCATTTTCATTGCAAGTTACACCTCGCCAAGACGTGTGGCGTTCAGCCGACGCCGCCTGGAGGAATCTCACCCCCCCCCCCCCATCTTCCCCCTTCCCGATCCCGTACAGTAATTCCACGAGAAGGAGCGAGGAAACGCTGCTGTCGGGAAAGGAGACGCTTCACATCTCGCGGGCTGCTGCAGCTTAGAGGGAGAGATCCGGCGTGTCTCAGGTGAGTTCGCGTGACGCGCCGTCGTTATGCTCAGAGTGAACGGCACAAATTCACACGTTTCAATTCGGGACTTTATATTTTCCACAGTCTGCACATTTTCACTCCTTCTGCTCTCGCTCACTCCGTCCTTGCGTCTCTCGCTGATTCCTTATCTGTCATCGGTAATCTCTCCTCGCCTCCATTGTGTTCACGGCCCACGTGATTCCGGGCCAAAGCTCCACTTATCCGTGAATGAGTGGGTGCAATTCCATCCAAATTCAGCATCACCTTTAAATCACTTCAAAATTCATTAATTACCGGTAATGAAAAAAAAAGAAAAATCAGCACAGTGGCCATTTGAAATCCCAAAATACCCAAATCGATTGAAAGCAAGATACTGGTGGAGAAATCTAGCCTCTCAGGGGCCTTGAGCTCAAGGTGTGTGTGTGTGTGTGTGTGAAGATTTGTGCGACCGCACTCACAAGGAAATAGGAAACTCATTGCGGACAAACATCCAATCCAAGCGACCTCTCCGGACCCGAAACCCCAGCGGCACGGTCCTGATCCGTGTCGCGATGCAGTCGCTGTTGATTAGAGCTACGGAGAAAGGTGTGAAAAGTTATTGACGGTTTTCAAATGTGACATTTTGGGAATTAATATGCAAAAGTAGAATTAGCACACAGTTTCTCAAAATGCAAATGAATTAGGACCCAAAGGAAGTAAAAAAAAAAAAAGTGTGAACATTTTAATTAGAAGACATCTTTTTGAACGTTTTCTGTGGCTGCCTTGGCAAGAGAAAGAAGCTGCTTATTTACATATCCATTCGGCACGGGGCGGGGGGGGGCATTAAGTTGGTGCTGATGAAAGTAAGACGAGGCTAGTATCTGGTCTCTGGGACGCCATGAGTAGTCCTGTATCTTATTTGCTTTCTGAGACGGCCTGCGGCGTCTTCGGGGACGGATCCGTCCGGCACGGGCCGACGCTCGAGCGATTGTCACGAAGGTCATTCTTTATTTTAGACTGAATCCATTCCAGGTTGCTCGTCGCTCTCTTCAAAGAAAAACGTGCCCTTCTGTGACATTTCTACAAATGCCACGAGTCGGACGGAGTGATGTCATCAATTATTTTGAGACGCAATCTGTGTGCTTCCATTCAAACGTTCCTGCTCCTTTTTACTTCTACGCTATCTCCCCTTGGTCCTCCCACTCCATTTTCCTCTCTCTCTCTCTCTTTCTGCAGCCTCTTGACGCGAGGGAAGAGGCCCGCTGAGATAAAGCACAATGGCAGCGCATGCCTCAGTTCTCTCCACTGAGTGGGAAAATTGACTGGGATTGTCTGTGGCAGTCCCAACTCGCAGCAGTCTGTGGCCCGTGATGCTCAAAGTGGCGCGCTAATTAGTTTTCTCTCCGTCCCTCGCCTCATCCCAACAGACATTCTCCATCTATCGCTTCTTCCTTTGCTGCTTTGTCTCCCCCCCCCCCTGATTGTGCAGCTTTTGCATGCATTAGCAGTTTGGTCAGAAGAGCAGGTTACAGTTTCAGCACACAGATTGTTTTATTGCAATAATTACTTTTAAATGGGGGAAATCAACTTGTTTTAATAAAGGGCAGTATATTTAAAATGTAATTACAAAAAAGGGAACGTAGTATCTAATAAACATTAGATTCTATTCAAATAAACCGCCCTCGTTTTACAAGGAAGGGGCGTCTTAGTCGATAAACAGGAAACACCTTTTAGTTTTAATAACACACACACACACACACACATTACAAGGGAAATAATGTGATGCCAGCGAAACGCTAGCCATTGTATTGCATGCGTTGTGCGGTGTGAGTAACAAACAGCATTGTTAGCAAATATGAGGCCCCGGAACGGAACGGCGTTTCCCATTAGCTATTCAGCGAGAGCCTCAGTGTCACTTTCTGCTAGCCGCGGCTGGCTGTCACCTCATGCGAGCCGTGTTAGCGGAGATGCTATTTGGCTACAGGAGCCGTTGGAGCATTCGGAACTGTTAGCGATCGTGTGGCATCTGTTCATTCGAACTGTCTCGTCTGGTTTTATTCATGACGCTTCGTCATTTTTTAAAAATCAGTCAAGAGTCGGAGAGGGAATTTCAAAATTTAGGAGCCTTGCTCAAGGGCACCTCGGCAGTGCCCTGGAGGTAGACTGGGCCACTCTCCAGCCATCAAGGCTGGGACTTGAACAAGGCGACCCAAGTCCCAACCGTGTGCTAAATATAAAGAAATAGCTTTAGCACATTTAGCTTAAAGGCTAGCACTAAGCAAAAAAAGGCTAGCCGGAGGCTAAATGAGGAACCTCTTAAGATTGTCTTATGCTCGTATCGATTTAGTTTTGACTGAATGACAGATCCTTACAGCCTCCCTTCAGGACTACATGAAACACGACAATAAATATATCACATCCGAAGAATATCATGCAAAACAAAACAAAAAGTCAACTTTGAGTCGTTAACGTGACAAAAATATCAAGTCGATTCGTGCACGCATCACAGCTGGCAGTCAGATTAAACCCTGATAACAACGTAAGAACGGACAGAAAAGTGTGTGTGTGCACGAGAGTGTGTGTGTGTGTGGATGTTATCACTCGCAGGCCCTTTGGCGAGGCACATTTCCTCTCTCCTGTCTGCTTCTGTTAGTAAATCTCAGACGCTTGCCTGCTGCGGTCATCTTTGCGTGTGACGTCCTGCGCGAGCTGCACGTTTGAGCACTGATGCATGTGCGTTCAGGGAATCCCTCTGCGTGTGTGGCGGGGACTTAGTCTGGTTGCATATCGATGAAGCAGCCCCGGGGTGGGGGTGGGATGGGGGGGGCGGGGGTCAGTGCAGCCAATTCCGTCTCGACATGGCAATTTGTGCTTGTGTAAATCAGCATGCAAGTTTTGTATTGTCTGCAAATGGCATAAAAACACTCAGTGGGCATCTATGCAGAGAACAAATTAGCATAGATTATTTATTGCTAGCTGCAGTGTTTGAATGCATAATTCATTGTATTTGCCAAAAAGAAAAAGAAAAAACTGGCCTCTGCTGAAAACCAGACTGAGTGAGCCTTTCAAATCTCACACTTCTCTTTGTTTCTGATCTTAGCTTATCTTAGTTTATCTTAACCTCAGAAGAGTTGAAATCTTTCTCTTTTCTATTTTGAAGAATGTTTCGCACATTTTCCAAAAACCTTCTTTTTTTCCATTCTAAATACATTTGTGTATTTTTCCTAAAATAAACGTGTTAGTTTTCCCGTGTTAAATTTCAGTTTACATTTATGAACATCCAGATAGAGATCAAACACACCGCTGCAAAGCATGCTGGGAAGCCCGCCCACCTACTGCTGTCGCACGCTGCAACTATGTCACACAGTTTGGCTTCCCGTCAGTGCAAAAGGTGTATGTGTGACAGTCGCCTGCTGGATTAATAATTTGCGGCAGGGATTGGGAGAATTAAAGATGAAGTGCCTCCTCATTAAGGATTAAGTGATGCAACCAGCAAAGCCGGCAAAACGACTGAACTCCGACGGTGCGGCTTTAACATGGGGGGGAGAGAGAAACCGGAAAAAGATGGGAGCAGAGAGGAAGGACCGGAGTCAGAGTCATCCCTAAAATACAGTCGAGCTTCTCCACACAACTCGTCTCGACTCTTTCTAGTCTCACACTTGGGCCTCCTCTTCTTCCTCCTCCTCCTCCTCCTCTTCCTTTCACCATTGCTTCACTCTCGCTCTTTACAACGTGTTTAGAGTAGCGGCACGAGCGCATGTGCGTTTTCTTAATATAACGTCATCTGGGGTGGCTTAGCGTTAACCTACCGTACATGCAATTTTCGCAATTTTTCATCGCAATTTCCCCACGCCCAACTTCTTAAAAAAAAAAAAGCACTCAGACTTCAAAGACTGCAGAATAACTGAAGGCGTGAATGCGAGCAAGAAAAAGGGGGAACCTCGAGCGATGGAATGAGATTAGCGCATGAAAGTCGAGGAGTAAAACGGAAGGGTTTTTCTGTTTGTGGGGGAGCCTTGCTGTTGGAGATAACGGCGCTGCCAGAAATCTGCACTTTTATATTCATATATAAAAATAAAAAAAACCTGAATGTTTTATTTTGAAAACTCTTCTATTAATAAATGTAATCTTTCATTTGCTGCCTCTACAAGCGAGAGGGGGCTTATCTCAGCCCGGCACGCCAAACATCTCGCACGTTTAAAACCTGCACGATAAAGTCGACCGTGACGAGCGGAAGCTGACTCTCCTGTGCTGTGACTCGCTGAAAAACGCTGCACTGCAAATACAACCGTAATCCTTTAACGCACAGAGCGGGAGAGCAAAAAATACATTAATGCCCGGAATATGAATAAGTGGTGACAAACTCTGCGCTTGGCTGCTTGGCGGCTCATTAGCCGTGTGTGCTTTGTGCACCAGCGAGACCTCCTTCTGGATCGCACGTGGTCCAGAAGGAGAAGAAACAGTCTGTGCTCGTGTTTAAAAAAAAAAGCTAAATGCAAAGACGGCGGATCTGAAAAAGATATTTTTACTGCTGCATTCATGATACATCGGAAATGAGGAAATCTAAAGACCTTGTTCCAGTAATAATTGACATTATGTAATTACTTTAGTCAAGCTCTATTGATGGGGCCAGACCGGAGTGGATCACGGGTTTGCACATTTCAAATTGGGACTCCGGCGTGTGCCGTTTTGTGTTCTCGTCTCAAACGCACGTTTGACGCCAGCCATGAATAGGAACTAATCACCTCTGCTGTCCCACACCTGCGAGCCATTCAGCCGCAGCTGCTCCTCATCAGCAGCCTTGAAAAAGAGGAGGACGGTCAAAAGGTGAGCGTCCGTGGTGCCGGGGTCCTTCCAGCTCGCACACCGCCTTTGTTTCCCCGCAAAAAGTAGGATTTACAAAGACGGCCAAGGTGACTGCGCCATTAGGGCGGCTCTAACTCCCAGGCGCTGAATTTCCGTCTGAGTTGCTCCCTCATCGTCGGAGCACTCGACCTCCCGAGGCACCCAAAAAACATTTCTTCTGGGCGAGAGCCAATGTACACCCCTGGGCCAGCTGCCAGTTTATCACAGTACCGTGAGGGAATCGGTGCACGTATGGGATAGAACATAGAAACTCCTCAGGTGGATCTGAACCGAGGACCTACTTGCTCGTCGTCCTTGCCTTCCCTCACATAAATAATTTTTTTTGGGGCCGGTTGGAAAGTGGCGAACAAAGTCTTGGGTTCGGACTGGAGCTGAAATGCCAGAATAAAAAGGTAGCAAAATCCACACTAAAGATTTCGACAAGAAGCAAGTGAGTAGGTTTACATGTAAATTGAGGAGAGTGCCGTCTTATAAATATCCTATTGGCAAAGATTCTGACTTGAATTCTTGGCATTGGTAGATTACATCGTTTGTGAAGCCAATTTAGAGTTGTCAGAAAACAACAACAACTTCGTATCTGCAAGAGTGGAAAGTTTGACAAAGAAACAAACCTGCAGTTGAGAAGACTGAGTGAACGATTCATGCCGTCAAAGACGAAACAAATGACTGTTTAACCAGCCCCCCCCCCCCCCCTTTACAACACGCTCGACGCCAAACCAACCACACAACCGCCTCTTTCATTTCCTCCAGCGGTCTTCAGAGCTAAGTGTTCGGCCCAGTGAGAAGCATTAGCGGATAACGGCGAGGCATTAAATCACCGCTCACCGAGTCTCCATGCTATTGTGAGAACCTCTTATCTCTCCCTCCCCTGTCAGGTAATATTGCAAACGGGTGATCTTCATGTAAAACCTCCACAACCGCTAAAATACAAAAAAATAAATCAACTAAATCATCCACAAAGCAATTATGTCTGGAACGGAGCGAGTAAATTAGTGCAGGACCAGCAGTTGGACGTTAAGGCGGCACACTGAAGTAATCCGATCGTGGATTTTTGAGGCTTAAAGTGCAAAGATATTTTTAGGAAACCAAAACAGCATAGTGGCTGAGATTTTAAACTCTATTTCTGAAGGCTAATTTTACTGTGGTTCCACTAGGTGGATGCTGATTCACTCCTCCAGGAGTCCAACCACAGCAGCAAGTCTTATTGATTGTTAAAGAGTCTCCTGCTGCACCGACTGGGGATGATTTACATTATCTCCTCCGAATGAGAGACCAATCTGCTGTCTTTTCCTTCACCCAGCCCTTTCCTGACATCTTTTGTCTGAGTTAGCCTTTCTGCTGCGCGGCTACATTTTTTTTTTTGTTTTTTAATCACATTAGATTAGATTTTTTTTTCTGCCTATTAGCTTGGGGTTTGGATTCAGAGGCTCAGCAGATTGGATGTTCCCTCATACATCAGCGTCAGAGCGGCAGAAGCTTTTATCCGTGCTTCTGAGGGAGAAATAAATAATGAGTTTTCTGTCGAGGCCTATCCTGAGCGAGTCGGAGACAAGCCCCCATCAATAAGTGTTTTCCTGCCGCTGGGTAATGGATAGAAAACGCTTTTGGCCCAAATAAAAGGTCCAGAATTTTGTCATAATTTTTGTCAACGACAATAGAAAGTCTTTTTTTTCTTTCTTTTTTACATTTTTGATTTTTTTTTTATTATCCCATCTGAATTTTGAAATTAATTTGATAGGTTTCAAGAAGGAGATGCATCCTGGTTCATATGGGAGAAACAAACTCTGTTTGACAGTCAAGCATTTTGGGTGGCTGTTGACTGGCATTGGGCTTTAAAGGACAGACTAATGCATCCGATTATGAAACGCATCGATACAGAATGGGGGGGGGGGGGGGGGGAAGTAAGATTGAACCAAAAATAGCATTAAGTTTAAATAACAGCAGCCCTGCTGAAGTTTATTTGATATTTAATCCAATAATGTTCCTGCTAATTTTGGGGAGTAGGCATCTCGGGTTGCCAACCACGGACCACATGGTGACGGAACCCATTCCAATGTCCCCCTGTCCCACCTGGCGACACAGATGAGAACACCTTTATATTTAATTTAGGATTTCACCATCTGGAGTTCTTCTTTAATTGCTACATTAGAGGAAAGGAAATTGGAATGTGTGGGGAAAACGATGGCGCGAGAAGTTCCCAAGATGTATGATGATTACAAAATGCATTGAACTCAATCCAAGCATCCGTCTGCTACTTCCTGTAGCGTAATATTAATAGCGCGATTATAAACTCTTGTTAAGATGTTCTTATCGCGGGCATTCATCGAGGCCATTGTCTCTGTGTGTTTTTAAATTCTGTTCGTAGCGGGGAATTCCTAATTGTGTCTCGACAAGATTGATTCAATCCGTCCCTCAATTCGTGACATCACATTTAAATGGATCATTTAAGTCCCAGTCCTCATGCATTCTCATTTAAGCACTGACACACACACACACACACACACACACACACACACACAGTTGCAGAACTGAGCCACACAAACCCCATGAGCAGCAGCTGGAACTTATTAATTGGAAGTGCTAAATTCAAAGGCTAACGTTATCATGGTTGGCAGCGGCATAAATATTAATTTATCACAAAGAGCCGTAAAAAAAGCTCGCCGAGCCTCATTTGGATCCATATATATGCAGCTGTTAGCTTCTGTCTGGCAGAAACGGGCCATCATTTATTCAAGGAAGATGGTGAAAGCAGGCCTGCCCCCCCCACACACACAAAAAGAGTCGGAGCTAAAAGGAAATGGAGCTAAAAGACTTGTCCGGTGGCTGGAAAATCAAAATGGCTGATTTAGAATGAGGCGGAGGGAGAATAGAGAGGGGGGGGGGGGGTTAAGATAATCAATGCTTTACGTAATCCTTCCCACCGTAGACGCCACACGCCGCGTCTTGTCCTTGACTCTCAGCTGCCCAGGGTGCAGCAGGTGTGGTAGAAGTGCTGTTGCTCCGCCCGGGCCGAGCATCTGTCTGCGGTGGTGGTGGGGGGGGGGCAGAGCGGAGACGGCAGGTGCTGACAGAGTTCCACCTGAAGGGATTCTACCGCTGCCGCGTTCCCAGCTGCTTAATCAACGCAGACGTCCACAAAGCAAAGAGCAACGAGACGGGGGAAGCTAAAGCAAGAGCACAGGTGGGGCGGGGGGGGGGGGGGGGTATTTGTGCCTGAAGAAAGACAACACCGGAATAAAGGGGAATATAATTGGCCGTCAGTCGGCTCATTAGCGGCAACAGAAATCGTAAACAAACGCGAAAGTTCACAAAGCTGCGACATAAGATGAAGAGCTATGCTAATTCATGCAAAACAACTGAGTCGGTGAACAACGGTAGTCTGTGTGTGTGTGTGTGTGTGTGTGTGTGTGTGTGTGCGTGCGTGCAACAAAATTAATTAGCTTAGCAGCAGTCGGTCGCTCGGCGGGAAACAAGATGTGGGGAAAACAGAGACAAATTATTGTGGCCCTATCGACTGAACCGAGATGGAACGGGAGGGAGGGAGGGAGGGAGGGAGGGCGATAGGGGGGGAGAGGGGTGGAAAAGGGAGGCGTCGGCTTCATCCTAGCTTCGCTGTCAAGCTGCTCTAAGTCATATGTGGGAATTCCCAAAAGTAGGAATGCAGAAAACACAACTGGACGTAAAGAATGGCTCAGCTTCAGCGTAGCTAAACACGATAAAGCAGCCTTTACGAGTCGTTCCTCGCAGAGACTTCTTTATCTTAGTTTCCCCCTGCCTCTCTTTCTCGTCGCCATGGCGATTCATATGTTTCTGGGATGTCAGAGCCTTCATCGTGGGATTGCTCTCCCAATCTGTTACGGTGAATTCCAAGGCTCTCAGCCGTCTGCCAAACCTTCCCTTCAGAAGGCCCGGTGAGAGGATGTAGATGAGTGTGTGTGTGTGCTTTTATGTAAATGAGCGAAATAGATAAAGATTGATTACAAGAAACAAGTCATAAGCAATGGTGATGAGGCATTGTCTAACTGGCAGTGTGTCTTCATTCATTGTGTGTGCAGTGTGCACGCCGATTGCATTCAAAAACGAATCGCTCTTCATAAGAACGGTGCTGGAATTCTGTCGGTACGTAAATCTAATGAGCGTGGCATCATCATCCTCATCATCATCATCATCACCATCGCCGGGCTCCAGTCTACTCCCTGTTCTTTATACGCCCATAACAGCATTCGGAAATGAGGAGCGAAATAATGCTGAGAGGGTTTAAATGCACGTGACAGAAACAAATACAGGGCTAATTGAAATTACAGAATGTAAGATCTGTTGTGTGGTCTGGGTTCACTAATGGGTGGCAGCGGGGGGGGCCTTGATGTGCAGAGCCTATCAGGCGGCTGAATCCAACTTGATCGCCGGGGATTCTTTGCCAAAGCCGCTATATCAGCTCACACGCGCTCGCTGAAACGATCGATGCGTTCCCACAATCGTTTAATAAAGATAATGCCTGCATCAATCCTTCCAAAGGCAAACAAGGTGCGACATCAAAGCCCTCTGAATCCCAGCTGATGTTTTAGCAGCCGTTAGCTGCCTCACCTCGAGCGTCGAGGTGCCCGCTGCCCAATCGAGGAGCGCGTGGCGCTCTGAAAACAGCCAGCAGGGACACGAGGGAGAGGATCTCGTTTTCCCTTTTACGTCTCCGACAAAGCACCCTTTCCCCCCCCCAAGCGCCTCCCAGGGGTCCGGTACTCGTTTTACAGACGGTCAGTGAACACACCGACCGACGTGACGCAAAGAGGACGGGAAACCGCTTCATTTAATTTCATTTGATTCAAAAATCTACGATGAAAACACGCACACACAAGCAATCAGACAGCACAGAAGAGAGCTAATGAAGCTAGCGGAATAGATGGTCGCTTCCGCAAATAGATAATTTGGCGTTAGAAATTAAAGTTTAAGATTTGGCGAATGGAGCAGCACATTTTGGGAGAGAACACTTGGCGCTGCTCAGGATTGTTAGCGATGCTTTTTCCAGGCATCCTCTGGGGAAATTTACCCACTGAACGCCTCGGGGGGGGGGGGGGGGGGGGGGGCAGAATGTCACGGAGTGGGTTCCTGGGATTCGTTAAGCACACATTATTTTCTCCCAAATAATCCCGGGACAGTGTAAAATGTCATTCACAAGCGCAGTGGGATTTATTATGTCAGTGTTCAGACTGTTCATCTAATTCCTCATTTCTACACTAGCGCTTGTGCTAATTGCTTCTTCCACTGTTTTCTCCCCACCGAGCTCGTTCTCGCCAATCAGGCAACACAAAGCACAGTGTTGCGGCTAACAGCGCAAGGCCTCATTGACTGTTTGCTAATCTGTTTTTACGAGGAACCGCTGGGCGAGCCGTTTGTTCAATCGGAGGAATTAATTCAGAGATTACGCTCTTTTGGGTGGCGTCCAATGGAAATCAATATTTAAACATGCAGATTCTAGTTTAAATGTCAAACAATAAATAAAAAAAACGAAAGAATTCTTCTTTAATTTACAAACAAAATTAAAATGACTCTAGATTTGATTCACATTGGGACACTTTGGGTGCATTCAGATATAATTTGGATAATAAATACACATTTATAGGTATAAGTTATTGCATGTGGGTTGACTTTACAGTATATGGGCAGAAATAAAAAAAAAAAGTCTGCTTTATCATCATCAAAGAGGGCTGGCAGTTCCTCAGGGTGTCATTCAGAACCTTAAATGACCTGCTAATCTGAGGGACGCTTCGTTGTGGGGGGGGTTCGTCCACGTTGAGATGCAAAGCGCCTCCTGGTCGGAAGCAGCCGCGTTCCTGTTTGACGCTGGATTAATGGCGACAATGCTGAGATTTATTTGCTTTGTGGTGAAAGCTCGAAGTCTTCCTCGCTTCCTGTCTCGTGCTCTCGCTCCTTTACTGGGTTTAATATTCTGGTAATTCCTCAACGCCAGTCGGCAGGAGACAGACGCGTTGCGAGTGCCATGTCGTGCCCTTTTTTTGAAGGCCTCAAGAGGCTTTGATGTCTGTCTTGGGGTGTGTGTGTGTGTGTGTGTGTGTATGCAGCCTTGCATCCATATCAATCCACCCAATCTCCATGCCAGCCGGCGTCCCGGGAAGTGCTGCGGTAGCTCAATTAGCAAAGAAGCCAAACGTGCACACGTTCAATCTGACGCACGCACACGGAGCTCATGTGACCTTTTTGGGCCTCGGACATCTACACCAGCGCACGGCGTGTCTGCTCAGACGTGCTGACCCGTGAAGGTGAAAGCCAGAGGAGCCAATTAGAGCAAAGAAAACCGTGCGCGGCACCTTTGGGTCTTCACGCCGGCCGTACATCCAGCTTCCCCGCACGCCGTCCTGGACATCGGACTTTTGGCGGGGATTGCTTTACGGCCATTGTTTTGCTCGCCACGCCGCACTCCATCCAGCAATCAGCGAGAGAACTGCCGAGCATCTTGAGGCATCGGTCAATCACGAAAACTGTTGGCAAGGCAGGCGGGGGGGCTAAACACTGAGCTTCATAAGCGCCTTTTAGCCTCGGGGGGGCAGGCAGCTGGTTAAATGAAAGAAGACTTTTGGGAGATTGCTCAGTCTTATCATCATTCATCATCGATCCTCACTTGGCCAACTGAGGAAGAGCAACGGCTGCCATTGACGAAGATACATGAGCATGATTTGGAGACGGGGGGGGGGCTCCTTTACTTCCTTTACGCCCACTCCCCGATGCAGCGCCGAAGCTCTGCAGCTTCATTCCTCAACAGACAGGATCGTTTCTCTTGGTGCAAAGCTTTCAGTTTTCATCAAGGTCAGTCCAGCAGGAAACGATGACTCAGATTCCGGCTCATTGTGCTGGATGACACACACCTTTAGTTCACCCAATGAGAAGAAGACGGCCATTTGTGAGAGAATCCAGAGTTTCCCTCAGCAGCTGGTTCCACTGCCTTAACTACAAGATGAAATGTTCCATTTAGGCATTTTCAGTGTCGGCGCACCCTTTGGAGCGCTTCCAGTTGCCTCACGATGCAGCTTGCTGGGATGAAAAGCCCATTTTAATCTGCTAGAGACCAAAACGGAGCAGACAAGGTAGCAAAAACACTGAACTGCATCAGCCGGGGGCGTTAAAATGTCAACTTTAGGCATCAAAATCAAGTAAATGAATTCATTTTAGCTTCAATTTGTCCAACTTGTCCATTAGGTCATGGGTTGCCATAGTTACTACAATTTCCAATGTTTTCGCATCCATTAAGATTAAAAATAAAACCTTTTATTTGAACACTCAACATAGAAAAACTGGATTCAGACTAAAACGACATTTTAATATTTGGACATCGTTTGTGAGGGACACTTGATGACATGAGTTCAGAAGACGTGACTCATGCAGGACCTTCAATGATGCATCTGCCTGCAATGACAGCAGGCTGAACCTGCAGGCGGTAAGCCCCCCCCCCCCCCAGCCAGTGACATCAACATGTCCCCGAGTGATGTCAGTGGAGCGAGAGCACGCGGCCTCATCGCCTGTCTTTCTCGTTTGTCCTCTTTACCTCCATCCTTCCACGTCTTTCCCTCCAGTCTCTCCCTCCCCTCTCCCTCTCAGGTCTTACATCCGTGCGGGTTGTAACGTGGGTGGGTTCAGCGCGGCCACATCTCAGGCTCTTTGCTAGATTAAATTGGGGGGGGGGGGGGGGGTTCTGGCCTGGGCTGCACTGCTTACTGTATGTAGTGAAAGTCACTCAGGGATTAACGGCAACGGCCCCCACCCTCTTGCTGCCTCGGCAGAAAAGCATCCCCCCCCCCCCCACACACACACACCTCCATCTCCACCCCGATGGTTTCCCTCTCCAAACCCAACCTTTCTCTTTCCCTTCCTTCTATCCCCCCCCCACACACACACACACACACACACACACATTGCATCACCGCTTCCACCTGCTGGACTCGTGGCTGCAGCATTCGTGTCGCACTAAAACTCTTCCCCCTTGCAACATTTAACGGTACTTTTAGTCCAACAAGGAAAAAGGAAAACATGTTATTGGGGTTTTGGCCCAGTTTGAGGATCAGTCAGCCGAAATACTTTGACTGAATCCGACAGCTGTTCCAGAAATGCCAAATAGCCCTGAGAGACACACACACACACGCACACACACACACACACAGATACAGTATTCTAG